>NW_007727969.1:323004-326079 GCF_000696425.1 Galeopterus variegatus
TTTTTACATATTAGACGTTCCTGTAAGTTTCTGTCCAAAAAAAAAAAGAGAAAACATCCTAAATATTTTTTATGTGACTCCTAACAAATGCTGAAAGCCCCATTTTGTTTGACTAGAATTTAATTATTCAACAGGAAAACTTTTCCTTTCCCCTATATTCCTTTTGTTTAATGCCACAGTCCTTTAACAGAAGTACCTCACCTCCACTCTGCCTTTTCCTACTATATTACCAACATCCTTGGAACAAACATTCAGAAATGGGAAACTTTTAAAAAAGCAATTTTTTTAAATTAAAAAAAAAAGGAAAAGAAAAACACTTTGCACCTCAGGGCACCACCATTCTCCCTCCAGGAAAGAAGACAAATTTGTTTTGTGCAGATGCCTCTCCAGAATCAGTGATCTGCTTCCCAATAACCAACAAAGGGTGAGTATAAACCTTTATACAGCAGGAATCCCTAACAGGCAATCCTACTCATTCATCTGATTCTCTGGTACGTAGCAGGATACAGCGCGTAACAAGAACACTAAAAGATCTGGTCCATGACTACTGGTGAGCCTCAAATTTAAGCATCCTATCATATCATACACTGCAGTTGTGGGGAGCAGGAGGGCAGGTGCTAAACATACCTGCTGGCTGAATAAAACAGTACCCAACTTGGAATCAGTCAACATCAATGAGCTGTTAACACCAAACTACAGATATTTCAAATTTCCAAAGTGCTACACAAACTGCTATATCCTGCCAGACTCAGGTTAGGGGAAACAGTGATCAGTGAATCACTTTGCCAGTCATAGAATTTCTACAGAGAAAAGGCGCAAATCCTTCCCTAAAGAAGCTTAGAACTAGACCAGACAAATGGGTCTGAATACATTCCTACCTCTTGGGATTAAGCTACTTATCTCCCTTGACTCAGATTTCTACAGTTTAGGGGCATTTTTAAGAGCTTACAATGGACCATTAAGAGCCATTCACCTTAGAAAAAGGACAACTTTGTTTCCTGAGAAAAATACATTTATTCTTACTGTAACTTGGCCCAATGCCAACATAGTCCCTTGTTGTCTACATTTACTTTGGAGCCAGCATCAGACTTCTTGATAAAAGAAATGCTACCACTTCCCTCAGAAGGAATTTTCAAATGGACAGGAAATTAAATGGCTGCTTGAATTTTCTTTCCTTTTTTTTTTTTTTCTGCCAAAATCAACTACCTTTACTGATTGTTTTTAGCTAGTCTGACAAACTGGAGACGTCACTGTGGGAGGTGGAGTCCTCATCTTGAGCTTATAAACTGTGAAGACCCATTTAACTGGGAGCTTAGAAAAAGCCACAGGGGATCTACTGAACCCTAAGTTCACAATTCAGATTGGCCTAAATATAATGGTGGTTTACGTAAAGCAGTAATCTGCATACAGCTAGGAGAAGCCATCCTAAATAAATTTCCTTATTTTTTCACTCTCCTACTTCTTGGCACACCACAGTGACTCATTCAATTTTTCCTTCCTGAATGCCTTTTCGGGTATTAAAAACTTGTTTCTTTCAGAGAACTCCAGAACGTACAAGGTGTATGGAACACAGAGAACTTTTTTAACTTTCCAAGCCCATATATCTACACACCAATCACATCAGCAAGAAGGCCACTGGATCTGAATTCAATAGTGTTGCCTATGAAAGGTCATTAACAGAGGGCAGATTACCTTACGGAGGATGAATGCACGAACAAGGAAGAATAAAATTCCAGACATGATACCAGAAAGCAGTGGAGAGACGAACCAAGACAGCACTGGAACAGAACAGAGTGAGAAAAACGTCAACTAATGAAAACCAGGAACCAAAAAACACGTTGTTAACTTTCTATTTGCAAAACTCTTAAGTCTGTCCTGCCATTTTACACCATATACTCCCATACATAATGCCACAGTAACCTATAACGAGAATAAAAGTTAAGAAGCCATTCAGAATTAAACATACCAATTTTGATCAGTTCAGACCACTTGACACCCTTCTGCCCATGTGCCACGAGGGAGAAACCAATGGTTGCACCAACGATACAATGGGTCCCAGAAATGGGGAGCTTCAAAAACGAAGCCACTAGTTGCCACACAGCAGAACCTAAAACACAGTCAAGCTTTAATTAAGTGAATGGCAAAATTCTATTATGTAAGCAGTGTCTTCTGAAGGAAATAATCTGAAAAGGTTCACCAGAAAAATGGAACCATCCATGATACACATTTGTTCACCCACCACCAAGAGGATAATACATAAAAACTTACCAAACATAGCACTGACGGAGCCGGCCATCAGCAGCGCCTGGGTGCAGTTGTACATCTCTACGTCAATCAAGCCCTTCCGGATTGTTTCACTCACTTTGGCCCCCAGTAAGACCGAGCCCACTGTTTCAAAGATGCTAGCAAGGATGCAGGCTTGCTTCAGGGTCACGACACCTGAGCCCACAGCTGTACCAAACGAATTTGCTACATCATTGGCTCCCACGGAAAATGCCAAGACGAATGCAATAATGAAGCCCAGGATGAGCATCCATAGGTAGTCCACCCCAGAAGCAGCAGTAGCAGCTACAGCACTGGCGACGAGCGTTGCCATGGTAGAGGCCACTCTCTAGATTAGTGGTTTTTTAATAAGAGAATTACTGAGCGACTTTCAAGATGTGTAAACAGAATATGAGGTATCGAATAATGCTATAATAAATAATATATATTATATAAAATTAAATACTGTAAACTACGGCACGAAAACCGAGCTGGGAGTTACTGCTATACGCTGCGTATGGGCATCTGTTGTCTGGGGTGTCTTTGGCTCTGGAGGACTAAAAGCACGGAGCAGAATTCCATGGCGGAGAAGAAAAAGGATGCAAGTTCATCCTGGGGGGGTGGGAAAAAAAATGACAATAGCAGCGCGCCCCTCGGGTGCCAGCATTGCGTCCCGCTCTGCCCACGCGACCCGGGCCCCCGCCATGCCCTCCGCCCGCCACCCTCGTCCCTGATGCCCAGCAGGACGCGCCAGGCGGCGGGCACGTGGCGCCAGGGGCTCCCCAGCCCCCGCGCGCCCAGCCCGGCCCCCCC
>NW_007727969.1:327041-329513 GCF_000696425.1 Galeopterus variegatus
AGCCCGACGGTGGCGCTCATTGGTCCGGCCCGCGCCGGCGGCCACGCCCCCAGCGGGGAGCTCGTCCACGTGGGACGGCACGGCCCCCTCCCGTCGGCCTCGCCCGGGCGTTTTCTGCGCCGTCTGTCCGCGGAGCCTGGTGACGGGCAGAGGACCCTCACCCTCCCCCGGGAGGTCGTCGTGCGGAGTAACAGAGGCCACGACGGAGGTCGTTCCTGGTTCCTCCTTCGCGGACCCCGTCTTGCCATGCTGGCGGCTCCTAAAGCCTCACTTTCAGCGCATTTACGACTTGCCGCGCCGGGGTCTACACCTGGCCCGCTTCCCTCCTGTCCGCCCGGCGCCGCTGCGGGGGAGCTTGCGACCTGGGGCTCCGGATCCATTTTTGGCATGTCGCACCTGTGATTTGTCCTTGGGCAGATGGGCGCGGTCCCTCGCGTGGGGGGGGGGGACGCTCACGTGGTCGCCTTGCTCCCGCAGTCACGCAGTTAGCCGAAAACAGAAAGACTGAAGAGTCACGAGGACCAATTTGTCTCCCATTTGTGGCCCAGAGCTACAGGATGGCTGTGGGTCATTAATTTCCCCGCTGCAGAGCTGCGTTTACTGTGGTGCAGCGGGGAAGGACACTGCTTCGGATTCAAATTCTGACTCCTACTTGCTGCAGTGTGTCACCTTGAGCAGGTCCCAGATCTCTCAGTGGTTCTCACGGATGTAAAATGTTAACAGTTGGTACCGACCTTGGGGCGGTGATTAAATGAGTTAACGTGTATGACTGTGACTAGAATTGAGTAGGTGTTCAGGAATTGCTAATCTCCGTTTTGCTCCTTTTCTTTTCTTTTCTTTCTTTGGAGGCTGGCCGATACCGGGGTCAAACCTTGGACCTTGGTGTTATAAGCACCACGATCTAACCAATGCTCTTTTGGTAAATAGGCCTATTTTAGGATGTAGGAAAGACTGTGAGGATGTTCTCTTTGAATACTGGAAGCTTTCTTATCCTTTTGAGGTAAAGATTGATTTCTGAGCCCCTACATGGTATATAATGTACTTTTGACATAAGATTTCTTCTGCACATTTGGGGGTATTTCATTATACGCTTCAGGTCAAGACTAACCAATCATACCATGGGAGATTAAGGTTGTGGTCTCTTGTCAGGGTTGTAGTGAGATTTAAAAATTACAGCCAGAAATACTTACCAGGCTTAGAATGTTCTGAAGGCTTCCCCACATTTTTTTTATCTCTAGCAACAGGGCCCTGGATAGCAGAAACAAAGAGTTGTAAATGGTTGCTATGTCTGAGTTATCCATAAAGGCTTAGACTCAACCTGAGTGTCCTCTGACATACCCTAGAACATCTGGTGGAGTTACAAAAGTGACTTTACAGAGCTCTAGGTCCCAAGGTTTTTTCTGAAAAACATCATGTCCAGGAGCACTGACCTGGAGTTTAATTCTGGCACCTTAAAATGTTCTGCTCCTGCCACCTTTTACTTCATTTCAAGGTTATGAAAACATTGAATAAAAAGACCGATCTGTTTAAAGGTCCTTACTGTTGTGCCATCTAAACCAATAATTTTCAAAGTAATTACTTGTAAGGAAATTGTTTAGGACTTTTTCTAGTATGTGTTTTGTTTTGTTTTTTCATTCTGTCCATGGGCATCCTTTCGCCAGTCCGTGGTAGAAGCTCTTCATGTTGACAGACACTTGCAGGACAACCACTGTCGGGCAGCCGTGGTGAATATTTGTCAAGATGGGAGTGCCCAGCTCAGGCCCCTCCAGGTGGGTTTGCGAGAAGTGGGAAAGCCTTGGGGGGGGGGGGGGGGGGGGGGTGCGGGGATTCAAATGGAATTCATTTGTGTTGTAAATCAATCTTATATTGTCTTCAGGCTTTGTAATGGTCATATGATTCCTCCTTAGGAAGGAATCCTTATCCTTCCAACATTCAGAATTTCTCTGCCATTGGGCTGGAAGGGATGGTAGGGGATCATGGTGGGCCCTCCCTGCCTCACCTTGTGAGACGATCCGCGGGGGATGCTTTCATCCTCCTATAGGGGAGGAAAGATAGGGCCCTGGCTGTGGACAGAAGTTAGAATACTGTGAAAATGGAAAGAAAAAGGAGGAATGAGGACAGCCAGTTCATGCGTGAATGGCACTGGTTCTGGCTTTGTATCTGAACACCAGAGAAAGAAGTCAAAGATCCTAAGGATAATCTAGTATCTGTTTAAATTGAGGCATTGGTACAAACATGCTCTAGGATCTCAGGGAAGCCATTTGGTTTAGTGGTTAAACGCAGACTAAGACCAAACTATCGGCTCTGCTGCTCACTAGTCATATGACCTTGGGCAAATAAGTTTTCTTTTCTTCTTTTTTCCTTTTTGTCTTTTCTCGTGACCGGTAACGGGATCGCAACCCTCGGTACCGCAACCCTCGGTACCGCGACCGGCAACGGGATCGCAACCCTCCGTGTCGCGCCCGCACCACG
>NW_007727969.1:330320-332671 GCF_000696425.1 Galeopterus variegatus
GGGGGGGGGGGGGGGGGGGGGGGGGGGGGGGGGGGGTGCGGGGATTCAAAGGGAATTCATTTCTGTTGTAAATGAATCTTATATTGTCTTCAGGCTTTGTAATGGTCATATGATTCCACCTTAGGAAGGAATCCTTATCCTTCCAACATTCAGAGTTTCTCTGCCATTGGGCTGGAAGGGATGGTAGGGGATCGTGGTGGGCCCTCCCTGCCTCATCTTGTGAGACGATCCGCGGGGGATGCTTTCATCCTCCTATAGGGGAGGAAAGATAGGGCCCNGAGGCATTGGTACAAACATGCTCTAGGATCTCAGGGAAGCCATTTGGTTTAGTGGTTAAACACAGACTAAGACCAAACTATCGGCTCTGCTGCTCACTAGTCATATGACCTTGGGCAAATAAGTTTTCTTTTCTTCTTTTTTCCTTTTTGTCTTTTCTCGTGACCGGTAACGGGATCGCAACCCTCGGTACCGCGACCGGCAACGGGATCGCAACCCTCCGTGTCGCGCCCGCACCGCGCTCAACCAGTGAGCGGACCGGTCTCTATATGGGATCCGAACCCTCGGCGGGAGCGCTGCCATGCTCCCAAGCGCTGCACTCTACCGAGTGCGCCACCTGGCCGGCCCGGCAAATAAGTTTTCTGCCTCACTTTCCTTATCTGTAAAGGAGAGAGATTGAGAGTGCCTACTTCACAGGGCACTTATGAGGACTGAGTGAATCAATGCCTGTAAAGCCCTTCTCCAGGGCACCTTGCACATCTAAGCACTTCTTTATTTAACAACTAGCTGATGGCTTGCTGTGTGCAACCCAGGTTGAAAATGAAGTGCATGTCAGGTGACAAGGCCTTCCCCTTCCCCCTGCCATCTGGGCCAAGTTCTTTCAAACTTCTACCACTGCTGAAAGAAAGTTAGGGGCTATGCAAAACGGTCTGCTGCCAGAGGGGGACGGGCAGTGTCAAGGCATGTTTATGGGCTCGCTAGCCTGACCCAGACCCTGACTGCCTACAGGATGGTTGGTGAGTCATTGCCACGGAGGCCATGAGCCCTTGGGTCCCTCACTCACCTTCACCTCAGAGAGGACAGAAAAACTCAACTTACCGCATGCTGCAGTACACCAAGCTGGGACTACAGGTTTGGAGTTTTCTTGGGGATATTTTCATCTCTCCCTAACTCAGTGGGTGGAGTTGAGCTGCTGTGATCTAGGACAGCTGACCCACCAGCCCTTCTAGATCTGCGGAAGTCCGGCCAAAAGGAGGACACAATACCACTTGCGTGCTTTCTGAGTTCAAAGAGACTTGAAGTCAAGGAAATGCATCTGAGGTCATCATTCAGTGTACATCTAGTAAGCATCCTGGAAATAGTCTGCCTGGACAAGAAGGAGCTCCAGTGGGCATGGGAACATGGTGGAGCCAGACCAGGATTAAAGGCAGTTTGAGAGGCCATCCATTAGGACTTGGAGGGAGCAGGGGAGAGAACATCCAGGAAAGAGAAGGTAGGGGCCTTCTACTAAAAGAGAACTACCTCCTCTCTCCCCAGCAGTCCGGTCCCCATCCCCAGATGAATGAGGTAATAATAATATCTGCAATGCAATTGCATGCTTACTCTGTATCAGGAACAGTTTCAGAGCTCTGCATGCATTATCTCATGTGACAGTAAACCTCTGATGAGGTACTTCAACCTTATTTTACAGACAAAGAAACTGAGGCACAGAGAATGAAGCAACAGTTAAACCAGTGAAAAACCTAACAAATTTCAAGATTCTAAGTGCTTTTTTCCCAGATGCCAGTAAGTGCAGAGGAACTATGATAGCCCAAGGTGTTAACTCCTGTTTGCACTCATGTTAACACATTTACTTCCCCCTTCTTTCCTCCTTATTTTTATGAACTCCATTGCTTTTACAGCCTGTATTTTAAGCCTCCTCAAACCCTGTTGGAATGGGAAAGGGCATTGCTAGGAGACTTGTGTCTGAGACCGGCCCCAGTTTCCCCAGAGCAGGAAGAGGCAGGAAGCCAGAGTACATGTCCTCTCCAGAAATAAAGTTGATAGTGTCCTGACCATGTCCTGGAGTCACTGAAAATTCTGTTCTCTTGAGACTTCTCAAAAATTTAAGCCTGTCTTGCAAGTCAAAGCCCACCTATAGGCAATTCTTACAGGAAATAGGTTCAAAATAGCATTTCAAGCAAGGAGCACACGTCACCACCATCCCTTTCCCACCTGCTTTGAATGTGGCTGGCCTCTCTGTCTTCAGATATTTCCCATTTCCTCAGTTGCCATCAAACAGGACTGGGCACCTAGTATCCATGGCTGTGCTGCCACAAGGTCCTGGGGAAGCTGAGGACCTGGGGGTGGGGTGG
>NW_007727969.1:333460-334646 GCF_000696425.1 Galeopterus variegatus
AGTATCCATGGCTGTGCTGCCACAAGGTCCTGGGGAAGCTGAGGACCTGGGGGTGGGGTGGTGAAGGTAGAGGCAGGGGTGTTTTCAAACACTCAGACAGCCAAGCTTTGATGTGGACACTCACTGGTAGAGACTGGTCTGAGGCCAACATCCCACAGCAAGAAAGAGGCAGATTTTGGTTGTGCCAGGCAAACTGGTCAGTCCATTGCTCTGCTTATACAGCAGTGGGGGATTGGCCCACCCACTCCAGACTTTATGTGCCTCCTCCCACGCTGCTCATCGCCTAGTCCCTCCCTTTGGTTTTGAGTTCACGTGGGTGTGATGGGGTATAGGACCCAGACAGAGGGAACAGAAGCACAGTTCTGAGAGCCTGAAATGACCGAGGTGTTTCTGGTTCTCTTTGAGTAGGCTTCAGGATATCACAGCATTCTTGAACCACTTCTTCATAAAGACCTTCCTGGAGACCTAAACTGGGGCTTCCTGGTTTTTAAGGCCCGACTTTCTCAGCTCTTAAACAGTGAAGAAAGGCCACTTGCCAGGAACTCAGGAACTGTGTATAATGAAGATCCTGCGGCAGAAGAGGAAGGGTCAGCCCACCGTCCCCACACCCCAGGACGTGTTGTTTTAGGCTGAGAAAGTGAGGGGGCAGCAGGACGTGAGTCATCCACACAGTCATCCCAGGAGGAGGGAGGGGGACAGTTTCAGGCTTTCCATGGCTTCCCCTCGCTCTTCGTTCATTCGTTCATTTGCTCGTTCTTTCATCAAAGAGCCTGCTATGGATCTAATGAATCACCAGGATTGACCAGCCCATACCCTCACAAAACACAAACTCCTTGAATTTAGTTTCACACTGAGGACTGGCCAGGACCACAACAGCCAAGCAGACAAAGTCCACTTGCCATCCATCCCCCACCAGGCCCGCCAGCTCTGTACATGCCCACACACTTCATCTTCCAGCATACCCTTATTTACCATTTGGTCTCTCGCCAGACGTTTCCAGAGCACAAGAGACCGTGCCAAGCCACTCATCTCATGGTCCACCCCACCCCCGCAGAGCCTCCTGCTCTCCAGCATCTCCTCCCAGCCAGCTGGGGGAGAGGGGGGTAAAAAAGGCTGTCTATCAGGGCCGGCCCATGGCTCACTCGGGAGAGTGCGGTGCTGATAACACCAAAGCCATGGGTTCAGA
>NW_007727969.1:335312-338103 GCF_000696425.1 Galeopterus variegatus
CTCACTGGCTGAGCGTGGTGCTGACAACACCAAGCCCAGGGTTAAGATCCCCTCACGGGTCATCTTTATTTAAAAAAAAAAAGAAAAGAAAAGGCTGTCTGTCTTAGGGGAGTTGCTAGATCCTGAGGCTGCACCTCAGCTTTTCTGGTCTACAAATTCAGGTGTTTGGGGAATTCAGAGGGGCTTCAACTGTTGGGAACTGCCTCGTGGGAGACTGGGGTTCTGAGCAAAACCCAATTTCTTCGTTTTCAGTGGGGATATTTACAGTCATGGGGGTCCTCTTGCCCTCTGCCTAGAGCTGTGCTCCTCAAAGTGTAGTGCCCAGACCAGCAGCAAGGGGGCTTGCAAAATCTCTGACTCCACTGCAAACCTACTGGATCAAATCCCATGTGATCCTGTGATCACGTGCATATTACAGTTTGGGCAGCAATTACAAGGAGAATAATGATTCTTGTTACTTGGTAAGTTTAGAAACAATATGTTGACACATTCTTTTTCAGTCAGATGTTGAAAACCACCACCTTTTTCTGTACAAAGTCCTATTTTCCTGCGCAGGCGCTCCTGCCATTTTAGGTAAGAGGTAGTTCAGCGTGTGGGATCTGGGGGTCAGACTATTTGAAATTAGAATCTTGCCTCCACCATTTACCTGCTGTGACGTTGGGCAAGTTGATTAACTTCTCTGTGCCTCCTATTCTTCCTCTGTAAAGTGGAGATAATAGAGTTGTTATAAGGCTTAGATACATAAAGTGCTTAGCACTATACCTAGCATTTAGCAAGCACTCGTTTGGATATTAATTAGATTTGGGTGTCCCCCAATTTTGTATACACTACATTTACCATCTTTTAGGACAATATACTTCTATAGTTGGTAGTCTCATCCATTATGCACAGGATCTCAGTTTTATTTTTCAAAAGTGACTTTTATTCCTGAGGGCAACTTACTGTTACCCCAAAATATAACCACTTCAAAACTGTCCATTTATTCAGCCATTCGATACCCACCATCTGCAGGGAATTGAACTTTTTAACTGTGACCTTGGAAAATGCCTCTACCTTTTTAATGATGATTTATAGGGCTCACCTTCCTGGTTCCAGGTACCTTCAAAAGCATTGTTTCATTTCATCATCCCAGCTGTGTGATGTAGGGAGAGCAAGTATTATTATCCTATCACACAGGGAACTGGGAGTCCCAGAGCCCGTGGTTCCACAGCTAGCAAGTAGAAGAGTGGGGCCCAGAATACCTGGCACAGCGGCCCTGGCAGGCACTGGATGCATGAATAACTCCAAGTCCAGTGTTCTTCCCACCACCGTGTGTTGCCTCCACATTGAAATCAGAGAAGTGGCTTGATTTATGAGGATGGGGATGGAACTTCCAGGCCATGTAAGGGAGAGAGTACTTCATTGTGTAAGATGACCTCTACTGCAAATACTGTTTTGTTATCCGCATAAGAACTCATGTTTATCAGACTCATGTTCTGATTATTGAGTTCACAAAATATGGTCACTGTAACTCCTAGACTAATAGGGGAATAGTTTAGGGCAAGAGGAGCTCAAGATTTTTAAAAATTACTATAAAAACAATACATGCTTATGTAAAAGCTATACCACAGAGAAGGGCAGCGAGTTAAAAGTATACCTCCTTATAATCCCAACTTTCTAATCTAACCCCCAAATAATTACTGTTAACGGCTCCTTGTGATGCACGCACACAGAAGGTGTTTATATTTTTCTGTAATACATAAGATATACCATTTTTAGTCAAATGAAATCATAGCATGGAGTTAATGCAATTTGTTCTTTGTTCTTTTCACTTAACATTGTTTGAGATAACTTTGCACATCACTGTGTATAGATCTCCCTGATTGTTTTCTTTTTAATATGTACATAATTGTTCATTATAAAGTGTGTGTGTGTGTGTGTGCGTGTGTGTCTTTGTACAGGTGGATAAGCTGAGTCATAGGCTATTTGAATGTTTTCATTTTATATGATATTGTCAGACTGTACCAGTTTAGGTGCCCACCCAGCACATAAAAGAAAATGCCATTTTCAAGGCTGGTGCTGTTTTTAGATCTCCTTCAGATCACACATGGTGGTGGCCTAATGGCCCATCTACTTCTCTTTTACCAACATCAACCTCCTTCTTAACATCTCTTTAACTCTTATTCAAAATGAAACCTTTGGACTCTCATCCTCAACAATGCGGCTTTTTCTTGGCCTTCCCCTACCAGTCCTGTCCTTGTCATTCCTGAGCCAGCCTGTCTCTCCCTTTATACTGGCCCTCTCCATTTAGACTGGGGCCTCTTTCCTTACTCTGTCCATCCTCTTCCTGGCCGGCACCCTCCAGAACAGCCTCCCACAGCCCAGCTGATGAGTGCCTCCCTCCCCTTGGGGTGGGGATGTGTTTGCTTTTCCAGTGAGGTCATCCTCACCCTCATCTCCTTGCTTGTCGATGTTTTTACATCCATTGGTGGCATGGTGGTGGTTATGGGGTCAGCATGGGTCACCAAACCCTGAAGAGACACAGCGTTGCTGCAAGGAACTTGAAATCCGCAGTTACTCACCATCTCAGCTCAGGCTGGCTCATAGAGCATGCTGCTGAGAGCACTGATGTTTAAGCCAGCCCTGCCCTCGCCTCCCGGGGTTGCCCACTTTTACTTCCCATCCATCTGATAGAGCCTGGGCACCCAGAATGGCCACTCAGTGTGCTTCACTAATGTTTACAGCCCTCTGGGTGATTTCTAACCACCAGTTCTGATGGGGTCCTATGACGGAGAAAGAAGAGAGAACACCG
>NW_007727969.1:338249-339762 GCF_000696425.1 Galeopterus variegatus
GCCTGGGCACCCAGAATGGCCACTCAGTGTGCTTCACTAATGTTTACAGCCCTCTGGGTGATTTCTAACCACCAGTTCTGATGGGGTCCTATGACGGAGAAAGAAGAGAGAACACCGGACTTGCAGTCATTCATTCATCCAGTGCCTTCCAGGGCCTGCTGTGCCAGGTATTCTGGGCCCCACTCCCCTACTTACCACCTGTGGGACCACGGGCTCTGGGACTCCCAGTTCTCTGTGTGATATAATAATACTTGCTCTGCCTCCATCACGCACCTGTTCAGTGGCAAGAGGGAAAAGATCCCAGCCCTAACCAAGAAGCCCCTCACCATCCCAGAGAGTTCCTGGTCAATCTGCCTGCCTAACCAGGACAATGAAGACCAGGGCAATGGGGGACACAGGGCCAGGCAGAGGCTGGCAGACCTGGCACAGATGGAGGGATAAGGGAATGCAGCCCATTGTGAAACCCAAGATTAGCATTTCATTCTGCTCCCTTCACCGCATCTGCCCTTTCCCCCTTGTTTTCTCCTTTCTCATTAGCAGACTCAATACTCCTCTCTCCCTGTCTCCTTCCCTCTTGTCCTCAAACATCTGCAAATTTCCTTTTGTTCCAACTGTCACACTACCAATTGCACGCTCCCTGAGATAGTGGTCCTCAACCGTTCCCTGCCTTCCCCTCCACCTGCTCTCTCTGACTCTGAAATGTATTGCCCCCTTCGGCACCCCTGCTGAAATCCCTATTTAGCTCCTAGCTCCAAACACCCCAACCTCTTCCCATCTCGTTCCTTCAAAACACTCTGCAGGCGATAGTGCTGGTGGAGCTTTTCCTCCAGGTTGTCTTCTCCACTTGACCGCTCTGTCCGCTCCGCTTCTCCAGTTCCATGGCAGTCTCTTTCCTACATTCCTCTTCCTCCTTCCCCATCCCCAGTGTCTCTCCACGTCTCATCTGAGGGGGTCTCACCTAATCCATCCCTGCCCTAGATCACCACCTCCACGCACATTTCAACCGAACTGCCATCTCCTAGTGTACAGTTCTGAACGCAAGCTGCATATCTCTTCTATCAAATGTTAACACATTTAAGTCATGATTTCTCAACTTCTCACCTCCCACCCCAAGCAGCCACCCTTTCATGACTCCCCTATTTCAATAACTAGAGCTGCACCTTGTAGATACTCTGAAGCTTCAAGCCTAGTGTCCTTTGAATCTTTCAACTTCCACACTGCGTCATCGGTCCTTATGTCCTCCCAAATCAGTGTCTCTTTCAACTCCCACCCCTACTACCCTTCCTGGGTTGTTTGAATCCTAGGTGACCCAGTCCTTCAACATCACTCCCTTACGCAGACACACAGAGGTCCCCTGCTGCATGTGGAATGAAGCCCCAATCCGGCTCCTGCGTGCCCTTCCCCACTGTGGAACTTCCCTCTCTGTGGCCATCTCAGCGTCCTCTCCTGCCTGGCCCGGTCTGCAGCTCATCTCTCTGCATCCCTTTATTATGACCTCTGCGGGAGAAGACCT
>NW_007727969.1:340649-342499 GCF_000696425.1 Galeopterus variegatus
TTCATGAGCTCATGGGCAAGACTAGGAAGGCAGACACATAAGGTAGACAGGGAGGAAGGCACGTCACATAATACCGAGTAGAAGGGCTTTTGTTGGCCGTACAAAGCCCCTCTGCAGGTTGAATGGACGCGTGGGCCACCAGTTTAAAATCCTCGGCCAGGTGCCTTGCCCTGCAGCTATTCCATGAATACCTCTTTATGGTTCATTCCCCAGAAGCAGCAATCAGTCCCTCAGTCCCTCAGCGTCTGGCAGAGCTGATGGGGGCAGGGTGACCTGATTTCCTTGGCTGGGAGTAGAAGGAGCAGCTGGCCTCAGCAGGCCCAGAGGTGTCAGCTCTTCTTCTCACCCAGCACCTGATGGCAGGTGCTGCCACGGGGCTCTGGCTTCCTGTGAGATCTAAGCAGCAGTAGCTTTTCTCAATCACATGCCAAAGAAAGAGTAGGCCTGCCCCTCCTCCACTCCAGACCCACTCACAGCCAGCCAAACCGAGTTTACCCAAGGAGGACCCCCTGGACAACACCTTTCATTCACATCTGGAGCATTTGCTAAGCCCATGTACACGCCGGCAGGTGGTAGAAGGACACGGGACTGATATGGGAGGTGGGCGATAGTGGTGGACACAGGAAGACAGGAGGAGAAAGGCAGAGTGAGAGCGATGCAGGAGGAAACTTAGAACATGGAAACCAGGCCCCCAGTCCTGACTCCTGTGGCCCAGCTCTCTCCTGCCCTCTCCCTTACTGACCCAGGCTTCTGAGTCCAGCCACTCACCCCTTGATACCTCTCACTGTTTCCCAGCCTCCAGCCTCACTGTGCTGCCAACCAACCTGCAAAGGTGGACAGACTAGTCTGCTGAACTTTTAAGAAACCTTTGCCCACTGCCACTGCCCACAGGACAAAATCCAGACAGTCCTGTCTGGCTGGGGCTCTTCGTGGCAGGACCCTCCTCTGTCTGTCTAGCTTCATTTTCCATGCTTCACAGCAGGAACAATCTGCTCTGCCCGCTCTGGCTTGGCACTGCCACCTCCATCCTGTGCACTGAAGCGAGTGGCCGTGCATGGTTGCCTTGGAAAGTTGACCTTCTCAGGCGTGTTAGCTGCCCTCAAGTATACCCCTCATTTCCCTTCTCACACAAGCCTGGGGGCCCAGAGTCTACAGGTGAGGAGAAAGCAGGGCTCAGAAGTGGTCAGTTCCTTCCCAAGAGCACGGAGCTGTGAGCGGGAGGGCTGCAGTTCAGGCCCTTTTTACTCTGCAGCTCAAGGCCCACCCGCTTTACCTTACTTACATGAAGACTGTAAGCTCCTGGGAACATGGGCCAGGTTCTACTTTTTTTGTTTGGGGCAAACAGTGCATACAATGGTATCTTAGTCCCTTCTAGCTGCTATGACAATACCATAGACTGGGTGGCCTATAATCAACAGAATTTATTGCTCACAGTTCTGGAGGCAGGAAAATCCAAGATCGAGGTGCCAGCAGATTTGGTGTCAGATGAAGGTCTGCTTCCTGGTTCATAGATGACGGTCTTCTCTCTGTGTCCTCACAAGGTGAGAGGGATGAGGGGGCTCTCTGGGATCTCTTTTGTAAGGGCACTAATCCCATTCGTGAGGGCTCCACCCTCATGACCTAATCACCTGCCAAAGGCCCCACCTCCAAATACCATCACATTGGAGGTTACATTTCAACATATGAATTTGGGATTTGGGGGACACAAACATTCGGTTTATTGCAGATGGGCCACAACTACAATATGTAACAAAAGAGAAAGCACAGTTAGGTAAATAGTTAAGATGACCATTCCTTCTTTTTTTCTTTTAACCTCTTTTTGTTTGTCTTTTGGGGTTTTTTGGCAGCTG
>NW_007727969.1:342639-346409 GCF_000696425.1 Galeopterus variegatus
TCTTAGTCCCTTCTAGCTGCTATGACAATACCATAGACTGGGTGGCCTATAATCAACAGAAATTTATTGCTCACAGTTCTGGAGGCAGGAAAATCCAAGATCGAGGTGCCAGCAGATTTGGTGTCAGATGAGGGTCTGCTTCCTGGTTCATAGATGACGGTCTTCTCTCTGTGTCCTCACAAGGTGAGAGGGATGAGGGGGCTCTCTGGGATCTCTTTTGTAAGGGCACTAATCCCATTCGTGAGGGCTCCACCCTCATGACCTAATCACCTGCCAAAGGCCCCACCTCCAAATACCATCACATTGGAGGTTACATTTCAACATATGAATTTGGGATTTGGGGGACACAAACATTCAGTTTATTGCAGATGGGCCACAACTACAATATGTAACAAAAGAGAAAGCACAGTTAGGTAAATAGTTAAGGTGAACATTCCTTCTTTTTTTCTTTTAACCTCTTTTTGTTTGTCTTTTGGGGTTTTTTGGCAGCTGGCTGGTAAGGGGATCCAAACCCTTGACCTTGGTGTTACCAGCACCACATTCTCCCAAATGAGCTAACTGACAAGCCCCACTTGTATTTTTTTTTTTTTAATCTATAAAGTGGTTCGAATTCATTTTAAAAATTAAATTTCCTCCCCCTTGGCAGACAGCACGATGCTATCTTCCTCAAAGGCATTCGATAAGGTTGAAAGAGCAAAGACACAGAGTCGATGGGACCTAGACACAGGCAGAAGCTGGCTGGAATGTTCTCATCGGGATTCCCATCTGAGGTGATGGGCCCTCTGCAGAATGGAGCGCATCATGCTTGTTGTTTCTTCGTGAAAGACGTGGTTACTGCTATCAGTGGACAAACAGAATCATGACTTGTGTTTCCCAATGTAATGTGATTTAGGTACCATTTATGTTTCATGATGTGTGTCATTTCAGACAGTTACCAAAAAAGTTTTCTATCTGTATGATTGCTATATTGTAATGGGAGGTAGGAGCTCAGCCTTGTCCACCATCCCCCAGCCCTGTATTCCACTCACCGGTTGCTCAGGTGAGGCACAGCCAGGGAGAAGGGGAAGCTCTGAAAGATCTGGGGCTGGGTTAACTGGCAGGGGAGCACTAGGGTCACACTTGAGTTGGTTATCATCTGCCATTATTCCCTTTGAATGGCTAATTCACCTGCAATCCCAGCTCTAAGAGCCTGCTTTTGAGTACCAAAGGTCACATCCAAAGCTAAAGTTTATTTTCCTAATTTCTTAAATTGTGAGGGTTCTGTACAAAGTGAAGGGATAACTGGGTTTGTGAGTATACTGCCCTGGGCAGCTCCTGCCACCCTGCTCCAAGGTGCCATGCCATGGCCTGGCTCTCCCTGCTGCAGTTCCTGAGCCCACAGCAACCCCTACCCAGGCCATGATAAGGGGGAAATGGGCACTGTAGACCCCAAGAGTGCAGCAGTTCATCTCCTCTCACTCACACACAAATTTTGTCTGCCAGCTTTCCTCCACGAGCTCGGTGGAGCAGCTAACAAGAACCGCATCACGGGACAGGGTGCAGAGCCATCACAGAGGGGTGCACAAGGTACAGCCAGGGCGGCGGGCAGAGTGCAGGGAGTTCTTTGGGGTGCGGATGCATGTGTTAAAGGAGTGAAGGAAGATAGAAGGCCCTGAACAGGAAAAATGCAGAGGGCAGGACCAGGGCCCAGTTCTTGCCTGGAGCATGAAGTTCATCACCATGGTCAGTAAACCTCTGCCTCAGTCTCTGTGTCATAATGAGGCCAGACTCTCTTGGTCTGCAAATCAGAGCTGGCTATACCCTCATTTGTTTACAGCTTAATCCTAATGCGATTCTGGCTTGGAAGCAAAGCTCTTCTCACTTGAGCAATGACAGCTTCTTTAAGACTGTGGCTTTCTACCTACTAGTCCCAACAAGCACTTCTTTAAAAAATGAAATAAAAGAGGAAATATTAGAGTGCGTCCAACATAGTAAGTATTACTTGATGAAACTTTTGTTTCAGTTATATGTGTGTATGTGTGCGTCTGTGTAAACTGGATGGTAATGTGAAAGGTATTTCTTACTGTAGGTTAAAGTTTAAAAAGTTTAAGGAGCATTGCTTTAAGGGAAAACATCCATTCATCAAATATTAAACANGTTTAAAAAGTTTAAGGAGCATTGCTTTAAGGGAAAACATCCATTCATCAAATATTAAACAAATATGACCAGAAACTGTATCTTGTACTTGAGTAAAGAAAAGAGCAAGACTTGGCTCTTGCACTTAGGAAGCTCTGAATCTGGGGATGAAAAGATAAACATCACTAGGACAGGATGTGAAAACCACAGTGGCAGAAGAGTGTCGGAGTGCCTGGAGTGGGGTGGAGGAGCCATGAGCTGTCTGCACAGGCTGGTGCTTCCTGGGCGGTGGTGCGCAGGCTGCTCCCGAAGCTGGCTGGGGAAGGAGGGAGAGCGGTGCTTCAGATGGCCTGGAGCCACAGGCGAAGGCAAGGGACTGCTTGGCAAGGCTTGTCTGCTGGAGAAGGACACAGGGGCAATGGTGACAGACAGAGATGGAAAGATCAGGAGGGGCCAGATATTGACTTCATCCTGCGGGAGACATGGGATTATTTTTATTGTGGTTTCAAAGGGGATGACAATGGAGGGTAGCAACTTGAGGGCCAGATGTTTGTTTGTCCCTGTTTCAGGGATTTTTCAGGTTTATCTGAACATTGGTCCTGATTAAAACTTAAGATACAGTGAACCAGTGAGTGAGTGGTCTGATAGGAATTATGCATATTTTGGTTTTCCTCATGTTTCCACCTTGCTGTCCAGCTAGGCCCAGGGCTGGTGTCTGACCCCCAGGCGTGGCCTGCTTCCTTTCCCACGCAAACCCTCTTGCTTTCCCATTTCCTCTCCTTATCCCTGCTAAGCACCAGACCCTCCAGCTGGGGAAGGGGCAAGAGGGGGGAGCAGTGTTTTCCTCGCACACCTTGGGGGCCGCAGGCAAGCTGGCTTTGGAAAGACACGGCTGGGCTGAGAGTCTCATTTTCAGCTCAGCAAACAGGGAGCCACCTCTCTTCCTGCTTGTAAGTCTCTGCTTAGAAAGTAGAGATGGAAGAGAAAAGCAAAAACAACCAAAGGAGCTAGCATTTTATTTCCCCTTTATGCAAAACAATTTTTCGTTGTAGATCCAGAATACAGCATGTGCCTTTTCCTAGACAATCTCTTTGAGCCCAGAGATTGGAAAGTGACTCATCAAATATCAATATGTGGCTATCAAAGAGCTAAAGTTTAGGGACTGGAATTCACCAAACTTACCCCAGTCTCATTGTGGACATCTTCCTCCCAGGACATTCACCTTGACTTGAACTCTAAGAGGTCCCCAGGAGAGTTATCACNAATGGGCACTGTAGACCCCAAGAGTGCAGCAGTTCATCTCCTCTCACTCACACACAAATTTCGTCGGCCGGCTTTCCTCCACGAGCTCGGTGGAGCAGCTAACAAGAACCGCATCATGGGACAGGGTGCAGAGCCATCACAGAGGGGTGCACAAGGTACAGCCAGGGTGGCGGGCAGAGTGCAGGGAGTTCTTTGGGGTGCGGATGAATGTGTTAAAGGAGTGAAGGAAGATAGAAGGCCCTGAACAGGAAAAGTGCAGAGGGCAGGACCAGGGCCCAATTCTTGCCTGGAGCATGAAGTTCGTCACCATGGCCAGTAAACCTCTGCCTCGGTCTCTGTGTCATAATGAGGCCAGACTCTCTTGGTCTGCAAATCAGAGCTGGCTATACCCT
>NW_007727969.1:351120-351647 GCF_000696425.1 Galeopterus variegatus
TGTGTAATCTTATCACATCAGCACAAACAACACAATCAGAAGAATATTTTTCGCTTCAATTTGGAATGAGTAAACAAGCTTAGGGAGTTTAAGGATCTTGGCTGACACACACCTAGCAACAGAAAGGGGCAGGAATCAGGTTCTTCAATCTCAGTCTGTGCTCATTTTACTGTAAGCCACATTTGTGTATCCTGGTGCTTATCTGAGGCTAATCCCTGGAGTCTCTGAAGTCCATCGGAGAAAGAGAGGCTTAGGGAGATCAGAGGGTAGATAAGTCCTGGCCAGAGTCCATGTCACAGAGGGTCGAGTGGGATCCCAGATACCCCTTATGGCTATTTTGCCAGTCTTGCTTCCCTTACCAGAGGAATGAGGTCTATTATGGTAGGAATGGCCAATTAGAGTCTTTGAAAGGGCTGCTTACAGCCAATATAATAACCTAAAAACAATTCTGTGCCTCTGAGGACATTGCAGAAATTAGTTCCATAAAGATTTTTCTTTTTTTTTTCCTTTTTGTCTTTTTTCGTGTC
>NW_007727970.1:0-25246 GCF_000696425.1 Galeopterus variegatus
CCCCAGAGACTGCACGGGGGGAGCTGCCCCTGCCACAGCCTCCCAAGCAATGAACGGGAAGCTCTGGGATTATTGGGGAAAAGTTGCTGGGACAGAGGCGGTGTGGGGAGTCCAGGCAGGGACTGGTAAGACTTGGAATGGTTCCTCTAGGCAGGTTCTGCAGGCTTGGGGCTCCAGGGTTGCAGGTAACTATGCTCCCTAAACTGTTCAGCCCGGCCGGGCTGCTTCATCTTTGGTTCGGGGACCCAGCACACTTTGGCTATCTCTGGGCACCATGCAAAGGAGGGAAGCAGGAAGACTGGGCATGGGGGGCAGCAGGCTTTAGGACTCAGCGGGGAGGCCTGGGTGGCCTCAGAAGGGGTGGCAGTTGAGAGGCAGCCTCACCCCAGCTTGGGCCAGCTTTTAGGGGCTCAGGTCCTCGTGGGACCATGGTCCCCACTAAGAAAACTGAGTTCTTCTCCCTCTGGACCCCCACCCCCACCCCAACCAGGCCTGGCCGCCTGGCACAGATTCAAGGCTGAATTTCTCTCCTCCTGCAGGAGCTCAGCTCTTTCCAGGGAGAGGGGCCTTTTGCCACGTCTGGAGCTGCAACTCTCAGGGGAGCTTGGCGAGGCCAAGCCCTTGGGCCTGGCATCTTTGGGCAGTCAGGGGGCTGGTCAATGCACACTGAGTGACCCCTGTGTACCAAGCTCTGTGTTGGGGTTGGGGGATGGGAATGAGGGGCTCAGTCCTAAGAAAGAACTGGGGCTTAGTAAATGGAGGGAGGACAGGAGAAAGGGATGGGGGTGGGGAGAGCATCCCTTGCCCTGGAAGAGCTCCCAGCCTGGAATGGCAGACAGACAAGTGATATGAGACTAAATTCCGAGTGATGAGTTCCTTGGGGGAGGCTGGGGCAGACAGCCTGGGGTGTACATGGGGCAGGCCTGCCTGCCTCCAGAACTGTTCATCTAAGGCTTGGCACAGGGATGGGGAGGGGCCCACTGGATGCCTGGATGCTGCCCCACGAAGGGCAGAGCCGCTTGTCCAGGGGGATCAGACAACCCCGACTTGCTGTGTTCCAGGTTTGCTAGCAGCAGCCTCTGGGCAGGGCAAGGCTGGAAACTGAGGCTGCCTCCACCCTAGTCAAAGGGCCCCGTGCACAATCAGCCCTGTCTTGGCCTGTCATGGGAGGCTGCTGCTGATCTCTTGGAAGCTGGTCAGCCAGTGAGGTGCTCGTGATCCAAGAGGAAGCAGCAAAGGGACAGAGGGGCCTGAAGAAGGGGGCAGGCAGGAATGCAGCTCTTCTTGGGAGCCATCCCAGGTCCGGCTGGAGAGGGGGCTGGCTTCTCCAGCCAAGGTCTCCCACCCAGCTAGCCACAGAGGTCCAAAGCCGAGGGTCATCCTGGGCCAGGGCAGCAAAGGAAAATTGTCACCTCAGGGAGTCACTTCCTCTCTCTGGGCCCTAGTTCGAAATTCTTTCACTCAGCAAATGCTTTCAGACCCCAGACTGGGTTCTTGGATCCAAGAACAAGGCAAACCCTGTGACATTCCCACTAGTCTGGGAAGAGTGAAGCACTCTGATGGGGGAAGTCAAGGCATTGTGGAACCCTAACCCCACACTTGCAGTCCAGGAAGGCTTCCTGGGGGAGGTGACTCCTCCACTGAAGAAGTCAATGATTCCCTCTGTATTAGTCAGCTTGGACTGCTATAACAAAACATCATTGACTGAGGTGGCTTAAACAACAGAAAATTCAGAAACAGAAATTAAAGCAAATTATTTTCTCACAGTTCTGGAGGCTAGAAGTCCAAGATCAATGTCCTGGCTGATTTGGGTTCTGGTGAGGGCTCTCTTCCTGGCTTGTAGGTGGCCTTTTTTCTATGTTCTCACATGGCCTTTTCTCAGTGTGTGCATGTAAGGAGACACACACACACAAACACAGAGAGAGAGAGAGAGAGAGAGAGAGAGAGAGAGAGAAACTCATGCTGACTTTCTGGTGTCTCTTCTTATAAGGACACCAACCCTACTGGTGCAGGACCCCACCCTTACGGCCTCATTTAACCTTAATTACTTCCTTAGCTGCTCCATCTCCAAGCACAGCCTCCCTGGGGGTTAGGGCTTCAACATACCAGTGAGGGGTGGGGGACACAAACATCCAGCACACAGCACCCTCCTTCTTGACACTTTCTTCACCTGGCTTCTGGGACAGCCCACTCTCCTGGTCCATTTGTTTCTTAGTCTTTTTTGCTGGCTCCTCTCCTGGCTCCCTCCCTCCTCTGATGCCCACATAGTCCCTTCATCAAGGCCTGTCCCTTCTGCCTTCCTGAGTGATCTGACTCCTCCTCACTCACGCCTTCGCTCCCTGGCTCTGGCCATACTGATCTGACCTTCCTCACACTCCCCAAACTAGTTCTCACCTCAGGACCTTTGCACATGCCATCTCCTCTGCCTGGAACTACTTCCTCCCACTCCTCACTGGCTAACTCTTCCTCCTCTTCCCAGTGTCTCTGAGAAGTCACATCCTCAGAGAAGACTTCCCTGGGCCATGCTCCCCCAGTCCATCAAATTAGATCCCACTCTCTTAGTCTCTCTTTTCCTTCACTGACCTGTTCTTATTTGCCCAGCACGTTATTGTGTGTTTATGTGTTTAATCTCTGTATCCCCCACTAAACCCTATGCTCTCTGTATCCCCAGAGCATTGCTGTCTGCCTGGCGTGTAGTACATCCAACAGACAGTTGTTGAGTGAGTTGAGTGAGAACGAATGCAGTGGCTCAGGCAAAGAGGCGAGGAGAGGCATTCCAGGCAGAGGGAATAGCAGGTGCAAAGGCCTGGAGGCTGGAGATACTTTGGAGGTCCTCTGATACATACAATCAGGGCGATGCTCTCAGTCAGGGGTTGGCAAGCTGAGGTCCCTGGGGTGCTCTGCAGCCTTGATGGGGACAGGGTTGGGAGTTGCAGAGCTGGACATGGGGCTCTGGGCTGCCCTCCTGGCTTCAACCTGAGTAGACTTGCTTCCATCTGGTGAAGATCCTGAATTCTGATTCCCTTCACCAGGTGTTTAGGGGCTGAAAGGATTTGTCCATGGCGTGGTGGAGATCCGCAGCCACTGACACTGATGTTCTGGAAACCTGAGCCAAATGAGGCTTCTTATCAGGGCCTCTTAGCAGCAGACAGCATCAGGCAGAGCCCCACCAGGTGGTCCGGAGGTGAGAGCCCCTTAGAGCAAGGCCAGGGGAAGCTCAGGCCACAGCTGGGGGGAGGGGCAAACTCAGGAGCAGGTGTTTCTTTGACACAGCAATCAGAGGCAGGAAAGCAAGGAGAAGAGGAGAGCTTGGAGACTGTGCACTAGCTCCAGCAGAGCCCTTCAGGGACGGGCCTCAGTTTCCCCATGTGTAAATTGGGGTGAGGGTCAGGCAAGACCTGACTGACAAGATCTGATCTGGTGTCGGCCCCTCAGAGCTGTGTGAAAAGCACGTCCTTCCCATCTGCCTTGTGATTGCCAAGCAAGGGGGCAAGCGGGAGGCCTGGCCGTGGGCCCGCGTGAAGGAGAAAAGCTCAAAGCACTCTCCCTCCGGGCTCTCACGGGGTCCTGCTGTTTCTCCCACCTCACAGTTGCCACGTCCCATCCGTTCATTGCCCACAGCTCGCAGTGCCACCTCAACCAGGGCATGTCTGTAGTGCCTGGCCACTGGCCTGACTCCCCTTGAGACCATGAGATCCCGAGGGCAGGGGCTGTGCCTGGTTGGCTGCTGGTTGGCCGCTGTACCCCAGGGTATTGCACAGTGCCTGGCCCTGAGAAGGTACTCGGTACACACTCGTTGGATGAATGAATGAACGAACGAGTGAATGAGTGAATGGAGCCAGCTGCATCCTGCCCTTTACTTGCTCCATGTCCTCGGGCATCCTTTGCCTCTCTGGGCTTCTGTTCCCTAGCTGTCAGTCAAGGATGCTGGACTGCATGCTCTGAATGTTCCAGCTCTGACTACCTAAGATTCCAAATCCGAGGCAGCACTTGGCGCCCCCTTCCCTCCCTGCAGCCCGAGCTTCATCCCGGCTCCCTTTGTCACTGGGTGGCCTGGATCAAGTCCCTGCTCCTCAGCCTCAGCTTCCTTGTCTGACAAACGGGCAGACTCAGCCCTGCCCTGCTTGCTTCCTGGGTCATCTTAGAGCTCCAGAGGTGTGACAGGAGGGAGTTGGGCTCAGACAGATGGCCAAGATGGATGCTCAGAAGGGGCTGGCTGCTTTGTAAATCTTGGGGGGTAGACAGGCAGCTCAGAAGCTCAGAACCTTCAGTTTCTTCCCAACAACAACCGGCAAGGACATCTGCCCTGGGGTTGTTGAGAGGCCCCAGCAGGGAGGCAGATGGATGTGATTTTGTTAACATTCCAAGTGTTGCAGATATAATAACCAGTACAATTTACTGAGCACCTACACCCGGCTAGGCTCTCTGAAAGGTCCTTTATGTACATTGTCTTCTTGAATCCTCACAACAAACCTGGTAGGTTGCTGTTAGCCCCATTTTCTAGATGAAGAAACAGGCTCAGGGACGTTAAGTGACTGGCCCAGATCACAGTGAGGGCAGGCAGCCATCCGAACCCAGGTCGCTCCAGGTAAAAAGCCTGGAATTTTTATCTTGCTGAACCCTCCAAGAGCCATCACTGTGCCAAAGCTGCCACCTGGAGGCCCCCCAATTTGCCCATGGAAAATCCTCCCCCTCAGGGAGTATTCACTGAAGCAGGTCAGGGGACAAGAGCAATGACGTGGCTGGAGCCGTGTCAGCTCAGCTGGGGACAGCGAGTGGCAGAAGCAGCTGTGATGGGTTGTTCTAAAGAGAGGGCTATTTTGGGCTGAACACTGTCGGGGGGCCCTTTGCTGAGAAGGGAGAGGCTGAAGATGCCATTGGGGGATTTGTCTCAGCTGATAAGAGATAGAGGCAAATCATAAAAATAACAGCTACGTGCCCAGCCACGTGCCTTACATCATCTCACTTCCCATCTCCTGTTGTTACCATTTGCATGCTGGAGACGAGGAAATAAGCTCAGAGAGGCTGGTGACCTGCCCAAAGCCACACAGCTAGTGAACAGCCAAGCCAAGAATCAGGTGGGTTTGTCCCAGGAGGGAGCCCCTTCTGCGAGCCAGTGCCCGCTAGGCTGTCCCCCGAGGCTGCGTCTGTGAGGATGGGACATTCCTGCCGATGCTTGTGACTGCCCTACCTCTCAGGCCTCCACCCAGCTTTGTCCCTCAGCTAACTCCACAATCCCTGGGCAAAGACCTGGGCCCTCGTCAAGCCTCAGTCTCCCCATCTGTGAAATTGGGGTGATGACACCAGCCTGGCCTACCTGGGGTGGGGAAGGGAGGCCAGAGTCCAGATCTTCCATCTTGCTCTAGGGCTCTGTCCTGAACCAGGTTGTGAAACTGAAGGAAGTGGAGAAGCCACACTCCCACCATTTCTTACCAGGAAAGAGATGAGGCCAGTGAAGCAGAGCTGGGATCTCACTTACTGAGCACCTGCTGTGTGCCCAGCTCTATGTAAATGGGGTCAGTGACTCCTCACAGAGGAAGGAGCAACCCCACTGCTCAGATGAGATGATCAAGGCTGAGAAGCACCCCAGGGAGGCCACACAGCTAGGGAGGGGCCCTTGTCATTCAAACCCGAGACTCCCAGACTCCGGTGGTCTTTCTGCCACTCTGGGCTGCACCTACACCTCCACCTTGAGTGTCCTGGCCCCCGATGCACGGCCCTCCCCCACGCACAGGAGAGCCTCGGTCCTGCTGGCAGCCGTGCCTGGGCCTCTGAACTTCTCCAGCTGGACAGGTGGACAGTGCTAGGCCCCCCACCCCCAATGCCCCCTTTCCCCAGTCTCTAAGAAGAGGCTAGATCAGGAAGGATAGTCAATAAAGAACAATGAGGCTGTATAGGAGGGGCTTAAATCATTTATGAGCCCGAGCCTGAGAGCTGGCTGCATAAGAAGGGCAGGGACTGAGGCTGGGGTGGGGAGGGAGCCCTGTGCCTGCAGTGGGTGGGGCAAGCCAGAATAAAGCTCAGGAGAGAGGAGGCGGCATCCCTCTGAGAGAGGGGCTCCTGGGGAGAGAGGGAGGGAGCAGCTCATGCAGGAGCTCCTGTGTGCTTAGGACAAAAACCCATTGCACTTTCAATAGGCTGTGGTGGCTCCCTCCTGAACTGCACTTGACACTCAGAGGCCTGGGTGTCTCTCCTGCCAGGGTCACTTGATTCTCTGAGCCTCGACCTCCACATTGGAGGGGTGGGGACACAGCAGCCACCTTGCAAACTCCTCCTTTTGTGAGCACAAAGCAGTGTAGATCATTCCTTCTTATATTGTCCTGGACAGTGACTGCCTCGGGGAGGCTCCTGAGTCACAGATCTTTGTTAAATCAGTCAGTAGCACGGTCCTGTTCCCTTGAGCTTCCTACCACCTAACACATTTCCTGCCATATTGTTGCATCCCCATTTTATAGGTGAAGAAACTGAGGCACTTGCCCAAGTCTGAGTCCTGCAAGTGCCGGGGCCTGACTCACACCCAGGTGGCTGGACCACTGCTCTGGCCTTCCTTATTCCAAGAAGGCAGGTGGGCCCTCCCCATCAGGCCCCATGTGTCCCCAGCTTCCTCCCTGGGCTGACTGCTGGAAGCTCAGGGAGACTAGAGGAAACAGAAAATGGCCTGAGGTGTGAGGAAGCCCAGGTGGGAGGGTCCACCAGTGTCCTCCTGTCCAGCCCTTATTATACAATGGGACAATGGGGATTGGAGAAGAAGGAACCAGACCCTCTTAAGATCCTTTCTACCTCCTGAGAGGTCCAGAGATCTGCCCTGACTCTCCATCTCCCAGGACCTACTTCTCCCACCCCAACCCTCCCACCCCCACTCAGGCCAGGCTCCACCTGGATACCTGGACAGGCTTCTCATGGGGCTCCCCATCTCCACCTGTCCCCCCAACTCATCCTCCACGTGTAGCCAGGGGAGGCCACTCACCAGCATCTTAAACCCCCACCGGACCCCCACTGCAGCAGGATAAAGTCCAAACTCATTAACGGGGCCTCAGGGCAGTCCCTGATCTGACTCCTCAGGTGACACCTCTGCTCTATTTCCAAGCCCCAGCCTTCGTTCTATTCTCTCCACTCCCACGTGGTGAATGAACGTCTGCTTTGAACATGCCATTCTCACTCTCTTGCCTCGCCTTGGCACTTGCTGTTCCCCTGCCTGCAACTCTCTCCCATCTTGGCTCTTCCCACTACCCCCAGCCTGGCCTGTCCCACTCCCTGTGAGGTCTCAGCACAATTACCTCCTCCTCCAGGGAGCCTCCCCTGACTGCCTCGTTTGGGCTCCTGGGCTTCTGAGCTTCCTGCTGTCTCACTGCACGCTGCTGGGTCAAGTCCAGCTGCCTCCCTGCTCGTCTGCGCCTCTGGGCTGTCAGCTGCTTGGTGAGCCAGACAGGAAACTTGGAGGCTGAGTGGGGGTGGGGTAAGGAAAGAGGTCAAGATGACCCCTAATGTCTTGCTCGTGTGGCAGGGGATGCTAGTGTCACACTGAGAGGCCGATATGGGTGGAAGAGCAGATTCTGGGTGGGAGGGGGAATGAGGTTCTGGGCTTGCTGTGTCCGAAGGGCCTGCAGGGGGCCAGCCAGTGGTTTTCTGTAGAGGAGTCTGTGATGGTCCGTCCGGATGTGACCTCGAGAGAAGCCTCAATACCAGAGTGGAGGGATGGGAGCCACTGGGGCCTTCCCAGCATGGGTCAGAACCACTTTCTTAGGCTTGCCAAGGCCTTCGCTCAGCTGCCCAACCAGGGTTTTGCCACCTCCCCCGGGAAGCCAGCCCTGACCAGCCCAGGTGAGGCTGCTCTGTTCTCCCCTTGACGGTCCCTGTTGGCCATTACTCGCCTCTAGTCCCAGGACATGTCATGGGCCATGCCTTAGAACTCTTCAAGGTGGGAGCCACATCCCTCCATCTGCTGTGGACTCCACATCGCCCAGCACAGGGGCAGACACAGAGAGAAAAAGCCGTGTGGGAAGGAACCCTGTCCCCTCCCCTAGACAGAGCCAGGGATCCGGCAGTCTCAGCGGGATTCTGGGGAAAACAAAACACAGGCCTAAGGAAGCTTTGGCTGAGATTGACACAGGAGACCAGGGGAAGAGGCAGGTGGAGGCAGGGGTGGATTTCCGTCCAATCTGGAGGCATGTGCCCGCATGGCTGGATCACCACAACCCCGGGCCGGAGGCGTTCCCGCCAGTGACCTACATTCCCAGAGCGCCCCGGCGTGTGCACAGGCACACGTTCATGAGCAGCAGCTCTGCGGGAGGGGGACAGCAGGCCTGTGAGTGGTCCCTGTCTCGGCAGAAGCCCGTGTGTGTGCATGCGAGGTGTGGGGACCCCGCACTCCCACCCCAGGCCCCACAGACTGTAGCAGAGCCGGTGGGTCTGTGCTCCAGAAAAGCCGGCTCAGGCATTGAAGTTGCTGAAATGGCTAGGGGTGCCTGTGCCCCATCCCCCACCCCACCTCCACCCGGGACTCTCTCCCTCTACCCAACCAAACCCTCCCTCAGATAAATGGCCTCACGCTGCCCTCTGCAGTGCGGAATGTTAGCCACTGAGAATGGAGGTGGCAGCTATCAGCAGTGGTGGTGGAGGGAGGGGACCTCGAACCAAAGCGGGAGCCAGGGAGCTCAGGAGGGAGGCGTGGGTCTGCAGAGGGAGCAGGCATTGGTTCTGGCCCTGAAGCCCAGGGTTGCCAGGGTCAGGGCCCCACTCAGGGGCCTTCTGGGGACTGTCCCAGGTCAGCATCCTCCTCCCTGGGGGTGGGGATGGAGGCAGAGACTGTCCTTGGCTGAGGCTGTGCTGACTCCATGGCCCAGAAGCCAGGGCACCAGGGGCTCTGGTGGGTGCCTTGCTCTGAGATGCTTTAGTCTTTTCTCCTGCCAGCTGGATGGGGTGAGGGTGGCTGTCCCCCCTCTTCTGGGCTCTTCTTTCAGACTCGGCCTCTGACAGCGTGCAGGGGTGGGCTGTCCTTTGAAGGACTCTCTCTGTCTCTGTCTCTGTCTCTGTCTGTGCCTCCGTCCCCCTGCCTGCCCAGTGCCAGGCCATCCACAAGGACATGGGGGTTGGGGCGGGGCAGCTACTGTGGGCTGCAGCGAGGGCAGCAAGCTCGGGCTCTGCAGCCTCTCCAGGGCCCCTTCCAAACCCACCGGTGGTCTTGCTCCCGCTCTCACTTCCTGCCCTCAGTTCCCCAGCTGAGGCCAATTCCGTGCCCTGGCTCTGCATCCCCTCCCACCTGCCTGAGGACCACCCCATCAACCTTACTCACCGGCCTGACTCCTGCCCTTCAAGAGCCCAGGTCTCTCCCATCCCTTCCTCACCACCTTGCCCCCTCCAGCCCACGTCCAACCTCACTTCTCCTCTGGCCTCTGCTTCCCCACTGCGCACGTGGTCCTCAACACCACCCCTGCCTCCCAGCTGCTCCAACCAAGGCCACCAATGGAGTCCCGAAAGCAAAATCTGGGGCATTCTCTTCTGGAGGAGAGGCCCTGGTCAGGGTAGATCCCTGGAGCCTGGCAGCTGAGTTTGCATCAGATCTCTGCCACTTGCCAGGTATGTGGCTCTGGCAAAGTGATGTCACTTCTCTGAGTCTCAGTTTTGCCATCTGTGAGATGGGATCCTGAGAGCTGCTCTAGCAGAGAGCGAGCACTCAGTCAATGCCGACTGTTACTACTCTTCGTGTTTGTCCTTGTTTGGCTCTCTCACCTCCCACCCCCTCCCAGGACCCTCTCAGTCTCCTGGTTTCCCTCCCACCTCTCCAGCCTTCTCAGTCTCCCTCACAGGTAGGCTCCTCTTCCTCCTCCTCCAGCCAAGCCGCCAGTTGCCCAAGCAAGAGAAGGACTCCCTCGCCCTCTGCAGCCCCCGCCAACTCTTCCTCTCATCTGGGTGCCTCGAATCCATCTCCGCCTCCCCACACCTCTGACCCCCACACGTCCTAGATCACACCCACCGCTGCCTGCACCTCTGCCTGCCCCCACCCGGGCCTCCTTCCTCACCTGTGCCATGCAGGCCCCACCCAGACCAGGGGACCTCTCTAACATGTGCTCCTACACCCAGCGTCCTCCTCTGCTTCCCCACCCGGTTCCGCTCAGGGCTCTGGGGGCAGCCCTGTCACTCCTGGTGGCCTTGGCCACCAATCTGTTAGTCAGTGTGTCTGTCCCTGTCATGCACACACCTTGAAGCTTCCAATCTGTGGCCCTTGCACTTTTCCCTGAATATTTGTTGAGTGGCTAATGAATGAATGAATAACTTGATGCAAGTAAAAGTACTTTGCAAGCTGTAAAGGGCTTCTCTGACCAATGCAACACACAGGGGTATTAGAGAGCATTAGAAGCCTCCTGTGGGACTTAACCTCACCTAATAGGGCTGTCCACTGCACCTGGCTTGGGGGACAGGGACCTGGGCTGACCCAGGTCATCCAGAGAGTTCTGACCCTCGCTGTGCTCTGGAATCACTCTGGGGAGGGATGACCCATGGCCTCACCCTAGAGATTGGATTCAGTTCATCTAAAGGGTGCCTGGGCATGGGATGTTCGAGTCCCTCCATGCTTTCCCTCTTCCCCAACCCTGCCCCTGGAACTGGAGGAGGACAGCTGGAGCCCAGGGGCTTCCCTGCCCAGGTTCCCTAACTGGGGCTGAGCCCCTCCTCCATGTTCACTCCATGCTGATGAGCACTGGAGGCCCAGGGAAGTCGAGGCTGGTCCCTGCCTCGTGCAAGAGCTCAGAACAGTCACCCAGAGCTAACTGACAGCCCAGGGCAGGGAGGCCTCTGGGGGGCAGGGGAGGTGTGTTGAGCTTAAAGTTAACCAGAGTGTGGCCTCAGGGAAAGGCCTGGAGTTGGGAACCACAGAGTAGCCTATTTGGGACCCTCAAGCCATTCAGTGAGGCTGGACCCCCAAATCCAGATGGACAGTTAGGGGAAGGAGCCTAGAGAGGTTGGCAGGCCTTGAACACCAGGCTCAAGGGCTCGGGCTTCATCCTGCTCCTCGGGAGCCATGAGTAGTTTCGAGCAGGGGAGAGATGGTTGGGCTGTGTCTCCCCTAGAGAGGTTGGCAGGCCTTGAACACCAGGCTCAAGGGCTCGGGCTTCATCCTGCTCCTCCGGAGCCATGAGTAGTTTCGAGCAGGGGAGAGATGGTTGGGCTGTGTCTCCCAGACTTTCTAAGATCCCAGGCCACACTTTTACCCAACATAGTGCCCCCCTCCGGGTCCGGTTAGCTGCTCATCTCTGAGAGGTCACAGTCCCAGCAGGAGAAGCCTAGGCCAGGAGGAGGCTGGGAAGCCGGGAAAAGCTGCTTAAAGAGAGGGAGGCCAAGAGGGCTTGGATCCAGTGGCTGCGGCATTCCTGGGCTGGCTGCTCACCCAGAGCTGCTCAGCTCCAGTTTCCTGTGTGGTGGCTTTGGTGGTCTCGGTCCCCAATGTCCTTGGCAGCCCAGTGCAAGCTCAGCTTCTGGAGGAGAAGCAGGAGAACAACTCTAATCATCCCCCTCTTGCGCCTCGAGGAGGTAGACCAGCCAGACTGTTAGGGAAGGGAAGGGAAGGGAAAGTGCACGAGCATTTTGAGCATGGGCTTGTAGAGCTCTCACTGGAGAACCTATCCCCATTTTACAGAGGAGCAAACACAGAGGTTTGGTGATTTGCCCATGGTCATACTGCTAGGACATGGTAGCATCAGGATTTGAACCCTGTCCTGCTGGCTCCAAAGCCCACGTGCTTCTCATCATGTATCACACTCTGATCTGCACTGAGCACCCCGTTTGCTTAGTCCTGCTCCAGGGAGAGGTGGAAGGGCTGTGTCAGAGTGACAAAGGGCCTGGGGTCTCATTCACCTCAGCTGCTCATTGTACTGATGGACAATCTGAGACTCGGGAGGGACACAGCTGGCCGGTGCCAACGAAGGCAAAAGAGGGATCGGGGCATCAGGGAATCAGAGGCAGCTTCTGAGAGGGGCAGCTGGGTGGGTGTGAGCAGCAGGGAAGGGTCCCATCAGGCAGAAAGGGGTGAGGAGGAATGAAATGTAGCTAAGTGGACTGCAGCAGGGAGGGCACCCCAGCAAGAGAAACAGCCCCAGCAGAGGTGCCGAGGCGGGAATGGGTTTCAGGAGTTTCCCAGCCTGAAGCATGTGAACTGACTGCCCATATGGCTGAAGAGGACAGAGGAGGACATGGAGTCGGGGGGCTTTATCCTTGAGCAGGTTTCTCAGCCTTCGCACTATTGACATTTAGGACTAGATATCTCTTTGTCGCGGAAGGCTGTCCTGTGCATCGTGGGGTGTTTAGCAGCATCCCTGGCCTCTACCCACTAGACACCAGTGTGACAACCAAAAATGTCTCCAGCCATGGACAAATGTCCTGGAATGGGGGTAGGGGGCAAATGTGCCCCCATTAAGAACCTCTGTCCTACAGTAAGCAGGAGCTGTGGAAGGGATTTGAGCAGGGGAGGGACAGGGTCTAAAGCTGCAGCCAGAAGTCGCCTGTGCTCTGGCCCCTGTCCCCAGCTCCTGGATGCCAGCTCCTCATCCTCCAGCTGACCCGGGCTCATTAAGTGAGAGGAAAACTCTACTGGAGGGTGCAGGGCTGAGGGCCAAGCTGCCTGCATGGGGGAACAAAAGAGCTTGTGTTTGGGGATAGATCCTCTCCCTCCCCCACAACAGTGGGGGGTAGGGGACAGCCATCCAAGGCCAAGAGGGGCTGCAGGGCTGGGGAAGGGGCCAGCAGAGCCAGGATTCATCTGGAAGGGGCTGGAAGGGGGTTGGAAGCGCCTCTTCTGCCTGAGCTTCTCTTCACAAACAGGCTATTTCCAGAGGACCCTGAAATCAAAGCATTCCAGCCAGTGGAGATGAGTTTCAAACTCTTCCTGACCCATGGTCCTGGAGGTGAAGAGGTCAGGGGCCGCCTTCCAGGCTGGGGGCCAGGCCAGGGTGGGATGAATAGCGGGCAGCCCAGAGCCCCCTTCCTGCTGTCCATGTGCTGTGTCTCAGAGGGAATAGGGTTGCTTGGAGTGCTGGGGTGGGGGTGGGGGGTTGGGGAGGTGAGAAAGGGAAGGGAAGCCCCGTTTCCACAGTCTCCCCAACCCCAACTGCGTGCAGCCAGATGAGCTTCTGTAATGCAGGTCTAGCCTCCTACCTGACCTGCTTAAAACCTTCCACTGGGGCTGGCCCGGTGGCGCACTGTTACAGTGCGCCGCTTGGGAGCATGGTGGCGCTCCCGCCAAGGGTTCGGATCCCACATACAGACCGGTTCCCGCTCACTGGCTGAGCGAGGTGCGGGCGCAGCACCGAGGGTTGTGATCCCGTTGCCGGTCCCGGTCCGGTACGGGCGCGACACTGAGGGTTGCGATCCGTTGCCGGACACGAAAAAAGACAAAAAAAAAAAAAAAAAACCTTCCACTGGCTCCCCATGACCCTCGGGGTCAATTCCCCAGCTCTTGGACAGCCCCTTAGGGCCCTTGGCAACCCGCTCCCTGCATCCTGGACAATGTAGCTCAGCCCACATGCAATGGCCCCCCAATGCCCACTTCTCTCTTCAGCCAAACCAAGAGATGAGTGGGTCGCGAAGCCTCTGCAGTCTCCCACGCCTGTCTTCTGAGCCTGAAATGCTTGTCTCCTCCCCACCCGCAGTACCCCCCAAACAGGGCTAACTCCTACTCCTGTGCTGTGCCCTTCTGGTCACCACTGCCTCCAGGAAGCCTCAATGACTGACTACTAGTGGTTGGTGGCAACCATCACTTTAGGATACAGCTGTCTCTGGGGGTGAAGGCTCTGTGCTGAGGCCAGCCCCTCCCCCACATTTATCTCATTCTCCTGTAGCCCCAAGCCTGGAACAGAAAGCTGGCTGGCTCTTAGGAGCATTTGCTGAAGGAAGGAGGGAGGGACGGAAGGAGGAATGAAAAATAGGTTTTTAGAAAAGGAAGAAGACGAGAGATAAAACTGATGGCCAACATGGGCTGGCTGGTTTGCTCAGCTGGTTAGAGTACAGACTTAGAACGTCAAGGTCACAGGTTTAGATCCCTGTACCCAACAGCTGCCAAAAAAAAAAAAAAAAAAAACCCAATGGGCAACAGGAGTGGGGGGAGTGACCTGTGTCCTTTTGGACACCAGGGAACATACCAGGACACACTGACCCTACAGCCCTGAGCATAGGAACAGGCACCATTTCTCTGTGAGGAAATTCCCGGACAGGTTGTTCCCCAGAGGTGGGTCTTGAGCACAGCCTGGACTTGCTGAAGGACCCCTCTAGGATTTGGCCCTCAATGTTGCCATCAAGGCAGGACGGGTGTTCAGGGGACCAGTGGCAGAGGTCCCAGGGGGGCATTTAGCTGCCCACACAGCACTCTGCAGGCATCACCGGCCACCAGCGGACCCCAGATTCCTGGCTTTGGGAACTCTGAGAGCCCACAGACTCTGTCCAGGCCAGTGGCTTTCTAACTTCCAAGAAGATGCTTAGAGGTGGCCATGTAGGGGAGACTCCCTTCCCCTAACACGCTTGACCAGAGCAGCTCGCTTTCATCTGAGAGAAGCACTGGGCTTGACTGAATGTTTTCATTTGAAGCGAGAGCTCTGTGGCTCCGTTAGTTTAAAGAGCACAGCTCTAACCCACCCCCCTTCTTGTAAAGATGGGAAGATGAGGCCTAGAGAGGAACGGGTTTTGCCCCCAGTACCCCGGGAGGACAAGATGACAGAGCCACCTCTACCTCCTGGCCCTTCCTGCTGAACTGCACAGCACACTTTTGAAAGCACAAACACATGAGTGAGTGAATAGGAATCTGAAAGTAGGTTTTGTATGGTGACAATGAAATGACAACAAAGCACACTTGGTTTCTGGGACGAGGAGGGTTGGGGAAGAGAAACTGCCCCAAAGTGGGAATCAAGGAATGTAGCTGGTCACTGGTCACCTAATTATGTTATACCCAGCCTGCTGCCAAAGCTGTTCAAAAACATATCACAGATTTCCCAGCTGTAGCCAGGCCTGTGAGATTCTAGGTTTATAATCAGAAGCTTTAGGGTTCAAGTCCCAAGTCCTCCATTTACTCACTGCATTGACCTTGGCCAAATCGACGCCCTCTTGAGACTCAGTTTCTTCATCAATATAATGGGGCTAACACCACCTCCGTCCCAGGGTTGTTGTGAGGAGTACGTGAGAGCACAGAGTAGGAGCTGTACGATTCCTGGTGGACTCAAGTTTCCTCCTTGCCTATGAACTTGGGGAAGCTCACAGTCTATGGTTCAAATCTCAGTAATGCCTGTTACTTGCTGTGTGACCCGAGGCAAGTTTCTTAACTTCTCTGCCTCAGCTTTCTCATCTGCAAAATGGGGACAATAGTAGCAGCCACCCCCCTCACAGAATGTAATGAGTTGATCAGCGTTGAAGCACCTAGGACGGGGCTGTGTAAGTGTTTGTTAATATTATTTGTACTCAAATAATAGCAGGGACTAGTCTTGCTGAGGAGAGAGCCCAGATACGGAAAATGAATGAGATAATGAATGAACACAGGAAAAATTAGGGTTCTTCCAAGGAATGCCCCGTGGATCTAACTTGTCCGAGTCCTAACCCATCGGTGTTCTCCAGTCGTTCCTCTTGGCTGGAAAACCACCCAGCTCCCTGCCACTGGGCCTCTCCCCATGTTTTTTTGCAAGCACATAGAGGTAGGATTCCATTTCGCCCTTAGATGACTTTGGGTGATAAAGAAGTAACTTCAGCCTCCTTGAATTGAATCTTCTTTCCAGAACGTGTAACAAACCTGGAAATTGGAATTGCCCTGAAGCCGATTATTCTGGGAGGGCACCTCCTGGCATTAAAACTAAATCAGATCAAGGCACCTCTGTTATTAGCAAAATAATTCCCTATGATTACGGAATGCAGCCATGAATCCTGATGGCAGATGAACTTCAGGTGACTTACTTGAGACAGATAACTGTGCAAAAATCACAGGCTCATCTAATTGCTTCTCAATATCACTGCATTTGGGTAATTATGCTAATGATTATAAGAAATCACCTTTTGTGGTCTGGGATTGGGAGGGCTTGAGACAGGTATGTGTGTGGCTGATGTCACCTGCTTTGAGAGGCTGGCTGACATGTTTGGCCAAAATGGACCCTTTCTGGGGAGTTGGTTTGGCCCCTTGTCAAAAGGGGGAGAAGCCCTTGATGCAATCAGAATTCACCTCTTTTCAGATCATCTTAATACAGGAAATTGGATTTGTCTAAATTCCACTGTTGGGCATGGTAATTCCGAGAAGCAAGTCAAACTGTGAGAGCTCAGGACCTTTGAGTCAATTCAATTCAGCAAATGTGCATTTGTGCCCACTGGGTGCCAGGTGGTGATCTAGGCACAGGCACCGAGAGTACCAACATTCAAGAGTGTGTCTGATGCTTTTTAAACACAGTCTGTTGTCCCATCAGCAATCTGATGAGATGTGCCCATTTTAGACACAAGGAAATGGAGGCTCAGAGAAGTGAACTGACTTGTCCAAGGTGCTACTGCTATTAACCAGCGGAGATGACAGCATCCACCCACCCAGACAGATCTAGATCTAGGAGGCTTACCTGGAAGAGTGGACTTGGGGAGAGGGCACTGTAGGCAGAGGAAAAAGCTAGAGCAAAAAATCTAGAGGCAGGAAATGAAAGGAGGTGCTTATGGGTGGGTGAAGAGGTTGAGAGGGTGGCTGAGGATCAGAAAACAGAGGGCCTCAAATGACCAGTTGAGGGTTTGGACAACAGGGAGCCACTAGAGGTGTTTGAACAAGGGGTGGATAAGATGGAATTTAAGAAGTACCTGGGCCAAAGTGTGGGGGACCCACTAGGATGGACTGCTGGCAGGGAGGGGGCCCAGAAAGTGATGAGATAAACAACAGATAATGTTTTATTATAAGTGTGTCCTAAAATTGCACAGGACATACTTATACGAAAAAAGGTATTCATTGTTTACGTAAAATTTACATTTAACTGGGCATCTTGTATTTCATCTGGTGATCTTACCCCCAGCCCCCCTCACTGCCTTCCAACTGTGTTCTCTGGCCAGTGTGACTTCCTGCTATGGACACATGGCCTGGCAAACTCCTGTCCACCCTTTGTGGCTGTGCACTTCTTACTACTGCTGTAGCAACATTTCTTAAGCACTATGGTAACGACTTTCTTGTGTAATTATTTTACTCACTTGGCAGCCAACCTTACCTCTGGCTGCACAGGGAAATAAGAAGTTAAGAAGGTGACTCCCTGCATTTCCTGACCTCACCCCCACCCCAGGTCGCCTCCAACTTCGGTTTCTGTCTCAGGATGAGCCGCCCCCTTGTCCCCTCCTGGGACCTCACTGGCTGCCTTGAGTGTGGCTTACCTCTCTCACTGGCAGCTTCAAAGTCACACTTTCTGCTGAGTGATTCCCATCAGCCAGGTCACCCAGCAAGTGCTTCCTGTCCTCCCTGTCACCAGTTGGGTTCCCCAGGAGGCAGGATCTGAGAGGTATTAGTGTGCAGGAGGCTTGTCGGGGTGCTCTTGGGCCCAACACCTGTGGAAGGGAAGGGAAGGGAGCAGGACTGGGCAGAGGGAGAAGCTGGGCTGCCATGCAGTCTTGGTGGATGGCTCAGCCCACCCTACGCTGGGGGTGGAGGTGGGGCTGGGGAGGGTGTCTGGAGCTGGGATGGCCCTTCAGAGTTGTCCTGAGTAGGGTCAAGGGGCCAGGTAATTATGCCTCTGGGTTTATCAGTCACTGGGTGCAGGACACCCCAGGAAGGAAGTGCAGCTTCTAAAGAGGTGGCTCTCTCTCTCCAGCAGCCTCCCCACGCCTGTGGGAGTGAATCCTCCTTCTTGAAGGGGGGGATCTGAATAGCATATGACAGCATCTACTACCACCCCCCAAGCCCAAAACATTCCCCTCCGGTAACCATCCAATCTCATCTTCCTTCTGACCAAACTCCTTCGAGCTGTCTGACCGTCCTTCCTCGCCTCCTGGTCACCTCCCAGATTATGCTCTTGCTAGTCTCCAGTCTGTTCCCTATAAATCCATCTTCCTCTTCCAGATGAAGGGATTTCTGTAAAACTCAAGAGTTGGCTATGTCCGTCCCCTGCTTCGGATCTCCCACTAGCCCCAAAAGTCTGAGCTCCTGGGCATGGCGTGCAAGGCCCTCATGACCCAGCCCTGCCTCTTTTTCCTCCCCCCTCTCTCTCGGCTGCTCCCCTCCCACTGGACGCTCCAGGACTGCTTGATGGTAATTCCCTGAGCATGCCGGCAGGGCCATGTCACACTGCCTGCTTTTGCATGGGCTGCTTCCTCTTTGCCTGGCTAACTTTTCTCTCTCCTTTAAGATGCATTCAGAGGTCATCTCCATGGAAGCCCCTTCTGGAGCCACCCCTTCTGCTCACTACCCCAGGATAGCACGAGGGCTCACAGCCACCCACCTACCCCCTGACTTCCCAGTTGGCAGCTGTGCTCAGCAGCACTCTGGGGTGTCTTGTGTGTGAGCCATGGGGTCAGCACATGGTGGTGCTCCATGCACCCTGGTGGCATCACTGTCTGCCTATTCCCCCTGCACCTGTGAGCAGCCCACTGTGTCCCCAGCACCCAGCCCAGGGCCCAGCACACAGGGGGCCCACTGACATGGACTCAGGCACTTGGGAAATCCACGGACAGCAGGGGTGGATGTGAGAGAAACTGCAGAGGTGGAAGCAAAGCACCCAGGGCAGAGTAGACTCAGGCAGGGCTGTACCCCTCCGAGCAGGTCTGCTTTGGGAACTGGAGTCATTCTCCTGCTCAGTATCACCTGATCCCTCCTCTGTGCATAGCGTCTGACACCAGTTCCACTCTCTCTGGGTATTTAATTCTCAAACACCTCAGAGGCAGAAGCGAGGTTTGTCAATTTCCACTATTTATTCTCTGTGACCCTCACTGCCCCACATGCTCACTGGATCAGGGCTTCTCTCTCCTCCTTCCCTCCCCTCCCCACCATCCAAGTCATCCCTGCCTCAGGGATCCTGTGGGCCAGGGTCTTCATCCTATGCTTTAGTCAATGCAGTTTTGAACCTCACTTCCATCTTCAAGTAGGGGCCCATCACCCCAACAAGAAATGAAGTAGTTGGTTAGTTTGTACACCTATAAACATGCATGCATGAATATGGTGGTGGGGCATAATGGTTACAAAGCTCAGGATTTGGAGTCGAACAGACATGGGTTTGAATACAGACTCTGCCATTTCCATGCTGTGCAATCTTGCACAAGTAGCTTAAACTCTCTGAGCCTCAGTTTCCTCAACTGTCAAGTGGAAATAGATAATACTAGAACCTTCTCAGAGGTGGTTGTGAGAATTAAATGAGTGAACACACAAAGCACCTGGCAAAGCACTCAAACTTGCAAACATATCAGCAGACAAAGATGTAGAAATATCTGGCCACTAACAGTGTCCAACAAGGATAAACAGAGCCTATCATAAAGGCATGCGAGCAAACGTGGGTTCACTTATTCATTTAACAGACATTTATTGAGCACCTACTGTGTGCTCGGGCCTTTGTTGGGGTCAGGAGGAGATGCAACAATGAGGAAAGCTCAGGGTCGCCCAGCCCCCAGCAGTGCGACACATTCATTAAGTGATCATACAATGAACGTGCAGCCACCAACTGGAAGAAGGTAACTGGGCCAAGGAGGGGAGGGGACAGAGTGTTCCAAAGAGGGCCCCATGATGAGAGGGAAGGCCAGGTTATGGCAGGAAGCGTGGCATACTTGAGGAGCTGGAAGGTGGCTGGAGAAGTTGGCTGAAGAAGGCAGCCTGGGACGGGGAGGACAGGAAGAAATGCAACCGGAGAGGTGGGCAGGGGTCAGACCACCCAGGGCCTGGAGGCCACATGAAGGCAGCAAGAAGCTGTTGAATGCTTTTAAGCAGAAGTGGGGGTGATAGGATCAGATTTGTGCTTTGAAAACCTCATGAGGAGAACTGATAGGACCAACGGGGAGAGGAGCCAGGTGGATGCAGGGAACCAGCTCAGTTCTCCCTAAAGTCTAGACCAGAGACGACAGCACCTGGACCGTGCTGGAAATGGGGAATCATCAGCATAAGGACAATGGTGGAAGCCATGGGCTTCGTGAAGTTGAAGTGCCTGTGGAGAGAGTCTAGGAGGAAAAGAGGATTCCAACAGTCTCTAACTCCAACTTTTGCAGCTCAGCAGAGTGAGCTGAGGTAGCCAAGGAAGGAAAAAAGTGACGAAAGAACTAGGGGAAAACTGGCAGGTGGTGAGATGAAAGGGAGCAGAGTTTCCATGGGGTTAAGAATTGCCCAGAGGTCAGGTGAGATAAAGAAGTGTCCTTTGGTGTTACCAACAAACAGGTCATTAGTGCCCTTCCTGAGAGCCATTGAGAAAGATGGCAGACCTTACACTGGGTGGGATTCCTGCCTTGAACAGAAATTTGCATGGGACAAAGTGCCATTGGTGGCTAATGTCCATGTCACCAGGATAATATTACATTGTCCGGTGAGATTTGGATCAAAGAGATTGGCTCATTAGCCCAGAAAGTCTCATGGGAACCCTTGTAGCACTTAGTGATGTTCTTTTCCAGGGACCATATATCCCTGCCGACATTATGCATTTGTTTGCTTGTACAACATGTAACACCGGCCAACTCATCTTCTAGAGTCTGGACCATAAGCAATTTGCTCTCCTGTATGTTGCTTTGATGGAAGCTCCTGACAAGTGGACATATGTGGATTTTGCATATATAGTGCAGATGATGCATATGGTAAATCACTTCAGACGCATCCCTGGGGAAGGTGCCTCAGGCTCTGTCACCCCTACAGATGGAAGCTGGCAAGGAAAAGACGGGTCCAGATTGGGATCCTTGGGCTACGTGCAAGAACAGATTGGAGCGGGCCAGAGTGGCCATGGGGAGACAGAAAGGAGGGTCTGTGGTTCTGAAATGCTGTACAGCCCCTCATCCGGGTGTGTGTGTTGGGGGGAAGGGGACAAAGGACAGGAGGAAGGAGCATCAGGAACACTAACTTGGAGCATCTTCTGACCCTCCCATCTCCTGGGCCAGCCTCCAGGTGCATGCATTTGTTCAGAACTGGAGAATACCTCCTGAAATTTCTTATCGGCCTCCCAGTTGGGTTCCTTCCACCCTCTCCTGCAGACATCTCCTTTTGGCCAATATTTGCATCATTGTTACCGGCACAAAGAATGTGGCCACACATTTTGCCTCTGTGATCTCACTGAGTCCTCATTATAACTGCTTGCAATAAGCCCTGATCACATCCTGGGTGAGCAGCCCCCAAAACTGAGGCGGCACAGAGGAGTGTAGTGGCATGCCTTAGGTTACACAGCTTGCAAGGGGCTCAGCCTGGATGTGAATACAGTCTCTGTGACCCCAAAGGTCACATTACCATCAAAAATACTCAATGAAGACCAAACAGTCAATCCAGCAGGTGGTGGGGCTGCTTTCCTTTTGAGAGTTTGGCATCACCCCTTTTGGTTTCTGAGTATTTGGGTCCACTCAGCTCTTTTATTCATTCAACAAATCTTCCTGAGGCTAGGCCCCTGTGCAGGTGGTGGGGCTGCTGTGGTGGCTCAGACAAGGTTTGTGACCTGGGAGAGCACACAGTCTGCTCCAGGAGACAGACCCACTAATTAGGTGCAGCAATCCACAATGTGATAAATACGAACAGTGGAGTGGGCAGGTGCTGGGGGAACCCTCTGCTTGGGAGAGTCCATGAAGGCCTCCCAGGAGTTTTCCATGGGCTGGAATGCCTGAGCTGCATTGTAATAGGAGAAACAGGCACTGGCCTGGCAGAGATAGAAAGAACAGGCATTTTAGGAAGAGTAAACAGGGTATGCAAATGCGTAAAGGCAGGATAGAGGTTGGGGGCTTGGGAGACCTGGTTGCATGGTGGTTCTTGGGTGGGGGCAGCCTCAGCTGGCTGGGACTAGGGTGTGAAGGATGCCAGTGGAGACCAGGCATGGGGCTATTCATGTTTTTAAGATTTACTGAGCACTTTCACCATGAGTCAGGCAGGACTAGATTTTTTGTGGACTCACACCATGCTTGTTCTGTGCTTTAAAAAAAGTTATGAAGAAGAAGACAAACACCTGTGTACCTGCCACCTGGGTCAAGAAATAAAACCTTACCAAAATGGGCAAAGCTCCCTCCTTCCACCCCATCACATCTCCCTCTACCCTCAGAGGTAAACACTTTGCAGATGGTGTATTTATCCTTCCTCTGAATGTCTTCATAGTTTATGTAATATATGGTATTTTTTTTTGCATGTTTAAAGAATCTGTATGAATGATACCATACAGTTTGATCTTCTGTAACCTGCTCTCCCTGCCCTCATTTGAGATTTAAAACAAATCTCTAGTCATTCATTTCTACTGCACTATAGAATTTCATTGACCAATCCACAATTTGTACTGTAACCTGCTCTCCCTGCCCTCATTTGAGATTTAAAACAAATCTCTAGTCATTCATTTCTATTGCACTATAGAATTTCATTGACCAATCCACAATTTGTACATGCATTCTTCTGCTGATGGACATTGAGGCTGTTTCAGATTCTTTATTAGTATAAACACTGCTGCAATAAGCTTGAGGTTCTCTAGGTATGTTGCAAAAGTGAAGACTTTGGGTCACTGGGGTATGAGCAGCTTCAGTTTTTCTAAATGTTGCCAAATCATTTTCCAGAGTGGCTGTACCCATTTCCTCTCCTGCCAGCAGTGGAAGAGAGTTCTCCGTGCTCCGTATCCCTGCTGTCCTGCTTTGTTTTTGTGCCAATCTGACAGGTGTGAAATGGTACTTCACTGGGGTTTTATTTCACATTCCCCTGATTACTAGTGAGGCTGACTATCTTTGCATATGTTTATTGGCCATTCATGTTTCCTTATCCACAAATTGCCTGTTCATATATTTTGCCCACTTTTCTATTGTTCCTTTTGAAAATTGATGTGTAGAAGGTCTTTGTACATTTTGGATATTATGTTGCAAATATCTTCTTTTGATAAACAAAAGTTTTACATTTTAATTAAATGTATAGATCATTTTCTTGATGGTTTGTGCTTTTTGGGTCTTCTTGATGAAATCCTTCCCTGTTATGATGTTTTTTGTGTTTAAGTTTTCAGTGCACTTGGAGTTGATCTTTTATGCATGGTGTGAGGCAGGGATTCCATCTCACTTTTTCTAATATGGACATCCAATTGCTCCAGCATCATTTAGAGGAAAAGTCCACCCTTTCCCCACTGACCTGCAGCTCTACATAGTTTCCAGGCATATGTGGGTCTATTTTTGCAGCATCTATTCTAGTCCGTTGGCCTATTTATCCATCCTTGGGCCAATACCAAGTGGTCTAGTTGTATCTTTTAAGGTTCCTAGCACCTACTTCCTTGAATTAGAAGAGCTAGTGGCTTCCTGAGGGCAGATCCATGTTTCCATCTTCTCATCCCTCTCATCACTCATTACATGAACAGCCGTGTGGTGCTTTTGTTTACAAAGGGCTATTTCGTACACTATCTCTTGGGGCCCTAAAACTCCGTTTTGCAGAAGAGGAAACCAAGGCACAGAGGTGAGATGATGTGCTAAGCCACACAGCCAGAAAGTGTTGAATTAGGGGTTCCATCAGATTTCCAAGCACCGTGTTGGTCCATCCCATATTGCCCAGACTCTGCAGACTTCTACTGACCCTGGGATCCGGTTTTCACTCCCTCCTTCCTTTAATTCAACAAGTAGTTCCTGAGTGGTGACTGTGTCCTGGCTTCTGTCTTGTCCTGGGGCTCAGACCCCATTTCTGAGGGGATCTTCCCAGTGCTGGAGACCAGCAGGAAGGGTGAGATGGTAGGTGGGCATTTTATGGGCCATCGTCTGAGGCTTGGGGTCAGCACAAGGAAGTCGGGCCAGGTCTCAGAGTAAGTTTAGAGAGCCGCATCCTGGGCGTGCACTTGGCCCAGGCGCTGCCTTCAGAGAGGACGCCGGCTTCCCCCTGGAGTAAGAGGCGTCCTCCCGCCCTCCCGCCTCGAGAGGCAGGAATGCGAAGGATCAACTTTCAGCAGGGCTGCGGCTGCCTTTCCGGGGAGCTCCCCGTGCAGGACCTTCCTGAGAGGCTGAATTAACTGGTTCTGTCTGTCCGACTGGGAGAGCAGCTCTCGCTAAAAATAGCGCCCTGCCCAGAGCGGCCTGCACCCACCCGGGGCCCGGGCCGCTTCGGTCGGTGCCTGGAGCCCGGATAGCCCAAGGAGCCCGGGAAGCCCTGCACAGCCTCTACCCGGGGCCTGGCCCGGGATCGACCCCCGAGGCCGAGGCCGTCCGGGATGGGAGCCGACGGTGCGGCCTCTCGCGCCCTCGCCTGGGCCTCCCTGCCCCTGCTGGGGCCTCCCGCCGGCGCGCTCTGCGAGGACACGCTTTGCTGCCGAGGTAAGGCCGGGCGGGCTGCAGGCGTGCTCTCGCTCTACCGGGGCAGTTGCTGGGGACCTTTCTCCTCCCCTGTCCCAGGCCCCGGCGGGGGGCGAGGTGGGGCCAACCAAGGTGTCCGCACAGGGCTCGGGGAAAGGAGCCCGGCGCTCTCTGCAAATTCACCTTTAATATGAAAAGGTTGTGGCCCTCCGATCACGATCTGAGAAGCGTTCTCCCCCTCTGGCCTCCGTGTTCCTATCTGGGAAATGGGACAATAAAATCGTCAAGTTTTAATATTTGTTGCGTCCCCCAAGAGAAGTGGGGGGACCCGCTGAAGGGGATGGCTAGCATTCGCGAGAAGTTCGCCCGAGCCAGCGGGGGTCCTCGGGAGTTTACTCTGGTGGGAGTGCTGGGGTACCTTCCCCGTGACCCCGCGCGCCGTCCTCTTCCAAAGCTCTGAGCCGCGCACCGGCCCTCGCCCACTGAGGTCAGAGATCCAGGCAGAGCGCACAGGAACGTTTAAAGGGTCAGGGGACGCGCGAAGATCCTTGCGGGAGCGGGGAGTTGTAGGGTGGAGGAGGGGTAAGTAAAGCAAAGTCGCGACCCACTCCTCGGTCCCGTACCCCTCTAACCCCGGGGTGAAGCCGGGCTTTTCTCTTTGAACTCACGGGGGCTGGGGAAGATCCTCCGCGCGCGCTAGCTGAGACCGCGGGCGCGCTTGACCCGGCCAGGCCGGTGTAGGGAAGGGGGCGTGTGACACCGCCGGGATCCCAGGCCAGAGCCGGGATGGGGGCGTGTACTACGAGCCGAGAGGGTCGGCCCTGCCCCGTCTGGCCTGGGCGGGGTGGTGGTGGGGGATCGATTGGCCAAACAG
>NW_007727970.1:26246-27705 GCF_000696425.1 Galeopterus variegatus
CCGGGGCCCGCCGCCAGCCCGGCCCGCTCCGCTCCGATCCGCCCGGCTGGCGAGACTGAAACTTTCCTGCAGCCACCCCGCGACTCCTCCACTTCGCGACCCCGACCCTGGGCCGCTCGGGTCCCGGGGCCTTTGGGATGGCAGCGACCAGCGGCCCGGCTGGCCCGTAGAGGTAAAATCCAGGGGCCCCAGGTCAGGTTGAGGGAGTCCTGCAGGCTTGCAGAGATCCAAGCGAAATCCGGTACGCGAGAGGATCTGGGGGCGCTGATGAGAGGTATTGGGTACGGGACTGAGGAAAGGGCCGCGAGTTTACCTTATTCACCGCCCCGTCCCCCCCCCTCCCCCGCCAACTTTCTCCTCCCGCAAGGACTTTTGCGCCCTGCGTCGACCCTTTCAACTCTCGTTTGCGCGCTGCCTGGAGCTCGAACGCGGGGGCCCAGGGCCGACGCTGCTCCTTGAGCGAGAACTGCACCGGAGTCACAGGAACGGCGCCCGCAGCTGGGCCCGCAGCCGGCGGCACCTGGGGTGGGGGGTTCTCCAGCCTACCCATCCGCAAAGCTTTTAGCGACCTACCGAACTGCAGACCCTCCTCAGCTCACCCTGGGGGTCGGTGGTCGAGCGGTCAACCCTCTCTGCCCAGAGCCAGGCACTCCACGGGGCACCCAAGTTTTGAGTGTTTCTAGTTCAATCCTACCTAGCCACAGTCCTCAATTACCAGGGAGGTGAGGTCGTTGAAGTGATGTCTCTTTTCCGTTTCCGGGACTACTTGGAACCCCACCTCCATGAAAATATCTTGAGCTAAGCAGAGTGGCACAGGAACCAAAGCCTCTAAGTTCCAGTTTCCAGCCTGGCGGGAATGATTGTGGGGTTTTCTGGTTTCGGGATGGTCCACCCTTGAGCTGTCTGGTGTGCCCTCCTCTGCCTCTGCCCTTTTCTGCTATTTAGGGAGGAAATTCTACCTTAATTTTGATTATGGATGGGTGAGTAGGTAGTTTGTCACCAATGAGGATCATGACCTTTAACATTTTTCCTCTTTAATGTTAGCTCCTTTCTGTGTTTTCTTGACCTAGGACAGTTCACGTAAGACTTAAAAGCCAAACCAAACACCCAGCTCTGGAGCTCAGAGAACCTGGCTTCAGACTTCAGCCTCATCTGCTCCATAACTGTGTATCCTTGGACAGATTTTCTAACTCCTCTGAGCTGAAAGGTCCCCTCCTAGGGAGATGTAGTGAAGCTTTTAAGAGGAAGGCACTGGGCTCATAGGACAGCAATAGCCTTGGACATCCAGTCTGCACCCTGGAGCCGTGGGCCCTGTTGCTGCCTGAGGGATCCAGCACCCTCGTGCCTCAGTTTCCCCTCCTCTCAAAAGTTGGTAAGGACCATCCTGTTTCTTGTTTTTTTTTTTTTTTTTTTTTTTTTTTTTTTTTTTTTTTTTTTTTTTTTTTTTTTTTTTTTTTTT
>NW_007727970.1:28011-33606 GCF_000696425.1 Galeopterus variegatus
CCGCATGTGGGATCCGAACCCTCGGGCAGGAGCGCCGCCGCGCTTCCCAAGCGGCGCACCTATCCAGTGCGCCACCGGGCCGGCCCAGGACCATCCTGTTTTAACCAGCCCTTTTGAGAAAAGTGCACAGATGCACAAATCCATGGGGTCGTATTATTTCGGTGGGTTTATAGGCCCCAGATTTGAGGGAGCCTCACCCCTTCCCTTCTCTGCCATTAACTATTCAGAAAGTATAAGGCTGTCTATTCTGACCTTTCCCCACCCCCTTTGCATGCCTGGAGGTAACTATTGTAAATATCAAGGAAGAGCAAAGGAACTAATTAACCAGTGTGATGGGGAGAGGGGCTGACCTACAGAACCTGGTCCAAAGTCGCCTTCAAAGTCATCTAGACCACCCCTTCCCCATCCTTCCTTCCCTGGTGCTGCATTCCCACCAGGTGAACATCTAGTCCTTTTTGCTAGGATCATCTAGTGACAGCTCAGTAGGCAGCTGGTTCCGTGATCGGGTAACTCCAGTCTGTTAAAAAAAAATTCTTCCTGTTTGGAGCGGAAATCTGTGTCCCTGTTACATCTACCTACTGGTTCTAGTACAACCCGTCGGGCATCTCTTACTGGCTCAATTATTCACTGCAGTTCCCTGGTGCCTGGCATTCTGTTCCTTCCCTTAGGCATTCAACACACTGGAACTGAGTTTGGCAATGATCATAGCACCATTTATTGAGTGTTATATGCCAGGCTCTATACTGAGTGCTTCACACATATTGCTTCCTTGCATCCTTAAGAGGACCTCAGGAGGTTGATTCTTTTCTTACCCTCATTTTGCATATAAAGAAACCGGTGTAGAGAGATGAAGGGACTTCACCTACGCTTCACACATATTGCTTCCTTGCATCCTTAAGAGGACCTCAGGAGGTTGATTCTTTTCTTATCCTCATTTTGCATATAAAGAAACCGGTGTAGAGAGATGAAGGGACTTCACCTAATGTAATATAACATGTGAGGGGCTGGACTGGGCTGTGCCCCAAACCCAGCATCTGTCTTTAGAGCCCATGCTTCTAGTTGTTACTTTTGCCCTGTGCTTGTGTGCGTGCCCATGTGTGTACATGCCTGTGGTGTGTGCTGGCAATGCTTTTATCACAAGCATCTGAGGCATCAGTTAAAGCGCAGATTCCATATCTTTATTCCAGACCTAGGGATCTACACTTTAAAGAACTCCCCAGGCCATTCTCCGGTACATCACAGTTTGAGAACCATAGCTCTAAGGTGCTCTTAGGAAGAGAATATGGGATATGGGTTCCAAGAGAACTGAATTCAAGTTTTGGCTTCACTCTATTGATCTGGTTACTTTTGCTTTCTGGAACTTTCTCCCAACTATAAAATGGGCACACTGTTACACCCACCAGTGTAGTGATTCCTGTCTGTGGATGAGCTGTGGGAGCTCCCTGGATGGATGTCAGAGATTATGGGGGAGGCCCTCGTGGGACAGAGGAGCCCTGATGAAGCTCCTCCTGCCAAAAGTGGATGTGTATGGGGGCAGAGCTGTGCCCCCCTTCCACCCCTCAGGCCTCTGGCTTCTGTTTTCTAGAAGGATTGGTGCACCTTGTGTTCAAGTTTCTCAGCCAGAGGAGTGGGGACCCTGGAGAGGTCGGCAGGACCCCCTCAATCCCCATACATACCTTCCTCCTCCATCCTCTCATGGTGGCCTCTGATCTTCCCAGCCAGGTGGTGCCGGGCCTGAATCTCTGGGGGAAGGGAGTGGATGGGTCTGCCATGTGTGCATCTGTGTTTAAAATCCTCCTGGGCAACTCTAGGGAGATGTCTGACCTGAGGCCGGCTGAGCTGGATTGGATCCCTAGGAGGAATACGAGATTAAGGAATTGCCTGCACAGACCTCAGCTATGCTGAGACAGAGCGTGTGTTCTGCCTTTATCCTCTTTGATCCTGCTGAACGCACAGAATTATTAAGCACCCATTTTATGGAAGAGGTCCCTGGAGTCCAGGAAGCTGCAGTGACATGTCCAAAGCCCTAGTGGGTGGGGGTGGGGGGGAAAGTAGTAGAGCTGACACTTGAATCCAGGTCTCCTGACAATAAGCACAGGCCTTTTTTGCACTGTATCCCACTCCTCACTGTTTTGCCCCACCTGGTCATGGCTTTGATGCCAGAGCCCTGGAAGCTCAAAGACCTGAACTGCGATGAGGCTGTGTGATCCTGGGGTGGGGCTGGTCATTGCTTAAACTTCAGTTTTCTCATTTTTAAATGGGGTGGTGGAGGGGCTGTTTAGCTAGATCTCAGATTCTCTCCAACCTTGACATTCACCGGTTCTACTTTCGTCTGCATTTCTGGAGGGGGGGTGTCCATGATGGCTCAGGGCTTGGTTGAGTGCTTGGGTTGAGTTGGAGGACACAGTGCTGCACTGGGAATTGTGAAACCAGCAGGAAAGGCTCTTATGGGTACAGTGTCCAGCAGGGCTGGGAGAACTAGGGGTGGGGACAGGTAGCAGGGGAAGCCCAGGCTGGGACGAGGTTGCTTACCTGGGAATTAGACAGTATCGTGCACTCTGAACACTGCAAGAGGGTCATAGGGGGAATGGCTGGGGGTAGTGGACTGCAGCCAAGGGGGAGCGTGAGGTTCAGGGACCAACCCAGCCAGACTCCTCTTCTCATCCCGAGTAGCCTTGGCTAGGATACTTGGGGATGTATAAGGGCCTCTTGTCTCCCTTTCAAGCCACCACCTATCTCTACCCTGGGTCCTCAGCCTTCCCTGAATCCAACCCCTCCCGACTGGTGTCTGCGCCAGAATGACTATAACCGCTCCCTGGAGCAGAGCAGCTGGTTGAGGGGATCCAGTTGCCTGTTCCCCATGCCTGGGGTGGCGGGGCCTGGCAGCCTGGCTTCCTACAGCAGGTCCTGTCCACCAGTCTGCTGGCCACCAGCCCTCAGCCCCCCTGTGCCATCACAGGTCTTCTTCTCTCCCTGAGAGTGGCCCCTGTTACCCACCCACAGGATCAAACCCACACTCTTGGCCCGGCCAGCAAAGCCCCAGGTCTGCTTCCAGTTTTCCTCCCCGCCTTTTCTCTTTCTGCTCTTCAGGTTTCATGTTTCCTGGTCTGAGCCTGTGACTCCTAGAATGCCCTTCTCTATCTGCCACTGCTTCACTGCCCACGTTCCTCCTGACCCTCTGGGCCCAGCACAAATGTCACCTCCATTTGGTCTCATCACCCCATTAAGGGCAGTCCTGGCTTGCAGATCTTATATCAGCTGCTTTGCTTTACACGCAGTTGTGGGCTTGCCCATTTTCTCGAGGTCAGGGATCTGGCCTTTCCTTTCATCTCAGTGCCCACATAGTGGGTGGAGCCCGGCAAGGGCCTTCCTTGGTCTAGTAAATGCTCGTAAAGCTTTGTAGAGTTGGACTGGCCTTGAATTGGGCTTGGGTTTTCTGCTCCTGGCTCAGAGTGTTTTACCTTCACCCATTCCCCAGCATAGTCAGGTGCAGAGCTTCCCAGCCTGAGCTCTGGGTGGGGCTGGCTCCAGCCGAGAGACAGACAGAGAGATGCATTTGGTTTGCAGAAACACTTCCCTGCCTCCTTTGGATCGTTCTTGATCTGCTTTTTAAGGAAGTCTATTCCAGCTTTATGGCATCAAAGATGAACAGGCCTAGAAGCAGGTGTGGAAAAGCCACATTTTTCAGTCCCCATCTGCAGGCTGAACTTCAGGTCTCAAATGAGAACAACCCAAAATTCACCTGATTCTTTAGAATTCATAAAAGCATTTGTATGAAGGGTCTGTGGGGGTTATTGTGATTGTGTTGGGGGCCCACAGAGGTGGCCCCAGGGGCACTGAGGGGTCAAATGACTTTTCTGAGGTTGCACAGTTATTTGTGGTCAGAAAGTCCACGGAAATGGTCTGTCCCTGAATTCAGAGAGGGTCAATGAACCCAGAGGCCAAAGCAGAAGGAACAAAGATGAGGAGCAGAATTTATTCTAAAACACAAAACATTTATATAGAACTTCCTGGTCTGTCAAGGGCATTCACTCAGAGGGCCTTGTTTAATCTAGTCCCCTCTCCGTTCCCCTGTGACTTTCTGCTGAGAAGAGGAGACACTTGGCAAAGCTCACACAGCCAGGAAGAGGCAGCTCAGGACTTCCACTGGCCTCTCTCCCTCCGGGCCCAGCCCTCACTGGCAGAGCTTAGAGTGGGGAGTCAGGAGGAGGCCCTCCATAGTGATGACTGCCAGAGTGAGGATTTTTTTTTTCTTTGAACTTCTTGTGTTGGGATTGTTTTCCCTGCTAGTAGCATTTGATGAGAGTGAACTCAGGCAGTGCCAGGTGTGGGAGGTGGGACCAGGGAGCCAGAGTGAGGATTTTTTTTTTCTTTGAACTTCTTGTGTTGGGATTGTTTTCCCTGCTAGTATCATTTGATGAGAGTGAACTCAGGCAGTGCCAGGTGTGGGAGGTGGGACCAGGGAGGATGGGCAATGTCCTTATGAATTTGGCCAACACTCACAAGGTGGACCAGGTGACCAGGTAGAAGGTGATTGTCCTGAAGTAAGAAGCCCCCATCTCCTTGTAGGTCACAGTGGCTGATATCTACTAAAGAGCCATCTTGGAGTAAGGTCTGAGGGATGCTGGGGGTAGGAGAGGGGGAGGAGAGAGATCGATGATGGTCTGGTTTTATGTTCAGATGCTACCCAAGTCCCTTGCCCAGGTGGAGGCTGGTGGGGGCCCTTGAAGCCCCATAGCCTTCCATCATTCCTTGGCTACTGAGTGTCCTACTCACTGTTGACTTATCTGTTTACCTGTCTCCAGCCCTGCCCCTGTCCCTGGACTGAGCATCTTAGTGCAGGTGCCTCATGGTTGGCCCCTTTGGGTAACCTTTGAGCAGGACCCACCTCTTAAGAGGGGATGGGGGGATGGGGGGTAAATAAATAAGTAAATGAATGAATGCCCTTCTCAGCATCTTTGCTGGCTCTTCTCAGCATCTTTGGTGACCCTGTCTGACTGTCACTGGCTGAAAAATATGTGACAACTGAGTCCACCAGGAAATGGCTGTTTGCTGGGACAGTGGGTACCCAGCCAGACAATAATGGAAGCCAGCCCTGGCTGGAGCAGGGACCTCAGAGCCTTTCCCGGCAGAGGGAATGCTATCAAAGCTGGTACTGCTTCCAGGAGACGAGAATTCCCAAAAGGCTCTGTCAGCCCCCCGATAGGGATCTGCAGGGTGTGTGAGGGATTTGTTTTTTGGCCAGGATGTGGAGAGTTAAAAATAGACGTCCTAATCCCTTGAGTCCGTGTCATGCTTGACACTGTGCAGAGCCCTTTGGCTCCATTATCTCACTTGAGTGGCTCAGCAGCTGCTGACGATGGGAGAGGTGGCACCGCCCACTTTATAAAAGAGCACGTGGAGGTGTGTGCCTGATTCCTTGCTTGAGCCTGTACCCAAAATGTAGTGACAGAACCTAGGTCTGTTTCCCAGCCTCTGTGTCTGCATTCTTTACTCTGACCAGGAGCCCATTAGAGTCAACAGGAGGGAAGGGGGTTTAATGGTAGATTTTTAAGCAAAGCAGCAAGGGGGCTGAGAAGGCTGAGGAGGAATCAA
>NW_007727970.1:33895-65798 GCF_000696425.1 Galeopterus variegatus
TGTCTGCATTCTTTACTCTGACCAGGAGCCCATTAGAGTCAACAGGAGGGAAGGGGGTTTAATGGTAGATTTTTAAGCAAAGCAGCAAGGGGGCTGAGAAGGCTGAGGAGGAATCAAGGCCTCGGGAGCAAAGGCTCGTGATGGTTGGGGAGCAGTAGAAGGCTGTCATTTCCCAGAACAGGAGTGTGTGTGTGTTGGGGGAGAGGGTAAGGTAGTGATGGGTGTGAAGCAGAAAAGTACCATTGAGACCCCAAATTCAGGACCTCGAATGCTGTGATAAGGATTATGAACATGAAGTTGTACACCATGGGGAGCCGTTGAGGATTACAGAGCACGGAAGTTACCTGCTTTATCAACAGTGCAGTGCAATGGTGTGCTCCCTGGCTTTAACGGCGGGTGTTAATTTATGGTGTTTAGTAAAGCAGTTCTTTTTACACCCCTAGAAGACACCCTGTCCATCCCCACCTCTCCTGGAAACTTGCACCATTGTGGAGGGAGGACTCCATTGCTGCTGTCTCTGGGTTCTGGGAGGAGCCCACTCTGGGGCAGAGTCTGTCTGGGTTTCTTGGGTTTTTTCTAGTTTTTGACCTAAGTACTCCTGGTAGTCTGTCTGTCATCTGGTTGCTGAGTTCTGAGGGAAGGCTCTTCTCCTCTCCTGGCCTGATTCATTGAAACTTTTACAGGCTGCTCTGGTGTGTCTGACGCCATGCTCCCTGTCCATGACATGCTCCCAGATCATCAGGATCAGTTTTCTCTTCTTCCCAGCTCCACTCCTTCCCCCACCCCTGTTCAGGCCCAGTTTCTCCAGGCAGCTTGCACTGATCACTCCAGCAACACCGGCCTCTTCTGCACATTGTCCTCTAACCTGTACCTTTATTAACTCTTTGATCCTTCCCCAGCTAGGCCAAAGCCCATGGACAGTATGGGACCTAAACCAGATCTGAGCTAGACAGACCACAGGAAATATTCTGGACCAATCTATCCATTTTAGAACTGGATGGACAGAGGCTTGGATTTGCCTAAAATTTCATGACAAGTTTGTGGAAGAGCTGGGACTTGAACCTGGGTCTCCAGACCTGTCTTGGTCCATGGCTGCAACCCCACCCTGCTTCTCACCCCACGAGCCACAGATTCCCAGCTCTGTGAGAATCCTGGTTTTGTAGCAATGGCTCCTGCTGGGGCTGGGATCCAGCAGTGCCAGGCCTGCGGGTTCCCAGAAAGGGCTCCTGGCATCGGCATCGGTTTAGTCACAGGGATGAGATCACTACTCACCTCTGGATGGGGGAGGATGCCAAGGTTTGGGAACTTTCACTCTGAGCTACTTGTTGGTGTGTGTGTGTGTGTGTGTGTGTGTAAGAAAAACAAACCTATTAGTTGGGACTTTGTACTTGGCTCATGAACTGTGAGCCTGGGGAAGCTGCTGGGGCATGATAAGCACTTGAACTATGCCATGTCACAGCTGCCCAGGAGAGTGGCTCTGTGTCAAGAAAGAGATTGGACCAGAGCTGGAAACTGATGTTACCACTCGCTCTGCCTCACTCTGGCTGTGTGACCCTGAGCAGGGCGCATGACCTCTCTGGGCTGTAATAATAATATCTAGCAGCTCACACTGAATACTTCCTGTGGGCCAGGCACTGGGCTTAAGGCTTTCCAAGCATTAGCCCATTTGATTTTTACAGCAGACCCATGAGGACCTGTTGTCATCTCCATCTTGCAGATGAGGAAACTGAGGCCCAGAGATGAGGAGTGACTTACTTAAGGTCACCAGCTGGGAAGGGGCAGAGCCAGGGTTTGACTACAGGTCTTCCTGACTCCATAGCCTGTGGCGTCAGGCACTCTTCTGCTCTGCCCTCCAGCCCTTGGGGGATTATAAAAGTATAAATATGAAGAAACCAGGTGTTGTTAAGCAGGTGAGGGATGGGAAGGGGATGAATGAAGGGTCCTTTTCTACGGTGATGTTATTCTCCATCTTCTTCCTGCAACCTTGTCCTTCAGCAGTCAGAGAGGGGGAGCAGAGGAGAGCAGGTACGGCTGTGTCCAGGCTCCATGAGAGGGAGGGCATATTAGAAGACAAGGTTTCACAGACAGCCAGTCCCGGGCTCATCTCGTTCCATACCTTGTAGCTCACTGGCTTTTTTGATGTTGATGTTTATTCCTGTCCCATCCTCCCCCAGAAGGTACCTTCAAGGCAGAGGGGTTGCTGTGGGCATTTCCCTTTGAGTGGAGTGACCAACAAGGTGTTGATTCAGATTTGGAACAGGGGTCTGTTAATGGCCACTGAATCTTGGGCTTGGGGTAGGAGGAGGGGGGACTGCCAAGTAGCTTCTTCCCACCCCAGGGGAAGCTGGTAGAGCAGAGAGGCTAAAGGAATGGGTGTGATCTGCGGTCCACCAAACAGACCTGGTCTGAGTCCTGGCTGCTCCACCTACCAGCTGTTTGACCTCGGACGATGTGACCTCGCTTCATTGATCCTCAGCATTATCTGTAAATTGGGGTTAATAATACCTATGAGCGTACTTCAAAAAGTTCGTGGAAACATAGAATTAAAAAATAATTCGAATCTTTCCATGAACTTTTTGAAGTACCCTCGTATTTCCCAAGGTGGTTGTTAGGTTAAAATTAGACATAGAGAGAACCTAGTGCAGGGTCTGCACAAGGTAAACAGTCAATAAATGCTAATGTTTTTGTTATTACTTATAATTTGCATCGTTATTACTGTGAGCCTTTAAGAAGACCACTTTGCAGTAGTCTCGGGATACTCTGTCCAATGCTCTTTTCCAGAACTTGCTGCCTCTGGTGAAGGCAGTTCTGGGTAGGGACAGGTCTGAATTAAAAAGACGACATGAATTATTTATTTTTCTTATAAAGCTACCCTGCAACTCAAATCGGCCAAAGAAAAAGGTTTCTGATTATGGGTTTTTAAGGGAGCTACTTTGATGAATAGAGAATGGGGATAATAGAGAAAAAGATTTCTTTAAGGTGCTTGAAGTTTGTCTTTCACGTGGTGTTCACATTCCCGGTGAGCTTGTTTCTGTGGTTAAGTAGCTGGGGGGAGTGTTGAAACAGGCCTGCTGGGTGAACAAGTCTGAGCTTTGGATCCACCTTCTCTCCTGAGAACCAGGGTTCCCCTTAGGGAGAAAGTGGGCTTAGCCTTTGGAGAGGCCAGAAGTTGGTGTGAACAGCAGAGTGTGTGTGTTGGGGGGCGGGGAGAGATCAGAGGGGCTTCCCAGAGGAAGCAGGGCTCAAGTGGGCCCCAGGAAGACAGCCGCCCAGCAAGATTGGAAAATCACTTGCAGTCAGGACCCTTGGGGAAGGTAGACGGTTCGAATCCTGCCTCCGTTTCCCCATTTGGCCTGGACATTCCTAGAGCCCCCTTTATCTCAGGCATGCTTTCGGAGGAAGCAGAGGGATGTGGAGGAAGAGGAGGTGGGTTTGGGATCAGCGCTGGGTTTGTCACTTCCCATGGTGTGCCCTCAGGCAGGTCCTTTCACTGCTCGTGCCTCAGTTTCCTCATCCATCACATGAGGATAATAGTGCCACCTACATCACCGAGTTGCTTTGAGGCTTAAGTGAGGTCATGCGTGTAAAGTGCTTATCACAGAGCTGGCGCAGTGCCCGTAATTATAGACCGCCCTGGCCGCTGTTGTTTTCAGCTCGGGACCGCCCTCACCTCTCCCCTCCGCCTGAGTTCCTGTTTGTTGTGACATCCTCCTCACCAACTAGTGCAGGGATCTTAAGTATTTATATCCTTACATTGTCTAGTTAATTACCTAATTGAATTAAGGCAAATAATGTCACTTCCTTTCCAATGAGAGGTCAGGAAGTGGCACGGTGCCTTCTTTACTGTGATTGAGATGCTTATTGAAATATTTGGTAATGATGATGCCTCCCTCTCCTGAGAGGTTCTCTCCCTCTTAGAACAGCCCCACAAGCCTCATACATCAAACAGCAGACATGTGCTTGGAAACTTAAATCTTGCTGTGGGTTGATGGGATGGCCACGTGTTTCTTTCGGTGCCAACTTGATGTTTTGGCACCTTCTTGCCTACTCATGGAGGGATGGTTGAAAAGACTCCTTTTCTAAGTACTAATGCCCTGTACATATTTGGGAAGTGTTGTCCAGTGGAATATAGATAAAAAATCAAGGAATGGGGAGAAGGCTTTAGATGGCGAGGAATCAGCGGGTCTTCTCCACGCCGTGATGCTACTGGTGGCATTGGCTTCTGCCGTGTCCCTGGTGGCTCTGGGGTGGGGAAGCATAATGGATAAGGGCATGGGTCTGAAATTGATGTGCTGGGGGCTTCAAATCCCTGCCTGCCACTTAGCAGCTGTGTGAATCGCAGCAGCCACTTAAATTTTCTTCAGAACTCTAAAGAGAGGGATACATTAGAATCCACTTCATGGGAGTGTTGTAAGAATTATGCTTTGCATCATGCAGGGCACATGGTAAGTACTCATAAGCAAGCCGCTACATTTATCCAAGGACCTTAAAAAAGAAACCTCCCCATATTCTTTACCCCAAGACCCTCCCCATCCTGCCTTTCCCACCTTAACCTCCTCTCCAGCTAACAACCAGGGCCCGGTGTGCCCTGGCCTCTCCACCTCTGCTCTCCTGTTGGGCAGTTCCTGCTACTTGGAATGTCCTCTACCCTGTATCTGCCCATAGGCTCCTTTCTCTTTCTTTCAGAACTTCTCTCAAGCACCGTGCCCCCCCATGAAATTTTCCTATGGCCCCCCAACTACTCCCTTCCCTTTAATGCTTTGTCATATCCTTGTTATGCTTATGTCTGCAATCACTGTTGGCCTGAGTGTGCTCCATGGAATGGTCACCTGGTAAGATGCTTTGTAGAAAAGTTTAGGAAAAGGCTGCATGCTCTATGCTCATTTGTATAGTACCAATCCGTGTTAGCAATTTTAAAGGCTCTGAGAAGTCCTGCAATAAATAAACCTGCTGAGTTTTATTTACTCCAGAACTCTCCAAACCTCTGACTGTACAACACATTCTTCTTGGAATATCCCCAAGAGGGTCACAGGCTTTGTGACCCTCTTGGGGTTACGGTATTGTAGATATCTATATAACAGTTTGATGCTATCTCCCTATTTTACAATTAAGGAAACCAAGGCTCAGAGGGCTTGGTAACTGGTCCCAGGTAAATCTGTGATCTGGCCCTCCATCACCTCCTGGATCAATTGACAGGTCCTTTATGTGGGTGTCCTGGGCTAGGTGGCGAGGAAGGGCTGAGCGTGACAGCCAAGGACCTCCTCTCAATGAGCTTTTGGCCTTGTTGAGAGGATGAGATGGACACACGGAATAGAGAGATTATCTGCCGAATCATGTGTCCCTGAGCTTGCATGTAACTGGAGTTCCGGGTTCTGTATCCCTGCCCAAAAAAGTACACAAGAGTCAGATGTCCTCTAACAACCCAGCACTGTCCCTGGCCTGGGACCCTGGAACTCAGCCCCACCTGACTCCCACTGTGATCCTCGTGGGTTCGAGTGGCCCTATTGCAGTTTACTCCTGCAAGGGTGCAGCTGGGGGAGGGACGAGACGGCAGCGGGAAGAGAAGAGCCTCTATTTACCTGTGCACATCCTTCTCCTTCCATTCTGGGGAAAAATGCTCTCTTTTAGATTCCTCTTTTATTATCTGAAATTCTCGGGGGAGCAATTACCTGACAGTGGGAATTATCTGCTGTCTTATTCTAGTGCCTGACTGCCTGCCTGAGTTCCTTCTTAGAGTAATTGATTTTGGTAATTCAGAGCTTCTGAACATTGTCTTAGGAGAGGGTGCTGTGCAGAGGCAGGGGGATACCCACAAAGGCGTTTTTAAGGCATTGGCTAGTGGCTCTGCTGGTGATGGTTGGTGGCAGGGGGTGGGGGGAGTGGAACAGTGACTGTAGGTAATATATTTTTTAGCTTTGAATTTTTCCCCTCTTGTATTGAAGGTGTGTGGGTTGCACGGGAGCTCTCCCGACTGTGGAACTAGGAGTTGAAAAGCAGGCTGTCAGGTCTGATGGACTTGGTTGCCCCTCGCCACAGGCAGGTCAGTCCTGGGCATTGGCCCCAGCCTGGCCCTCACCCTCTGGTCTCCCAGAGGACCAGGGAGGTGGTAGAAACTCCATGCATGGCTTTTAAGGAGAGCAACTGCTATGAATGGGCCTGACCTTTCTCCTGGGCACATCGAGGTGCTGGCTCTGTACCCTGCTGCCTGGGTCACTGCTGTCCCCTGGGAGCGGGAGGGCAGGCCAGGGCACCTGGCTTAATGGGCAAATGGAGAACGGCATGAAGGGTGGACCTCAATGTGGAGAGGCCTTATGTGACCGGAGAGGTTTATCTGCTCAGTGGATAAAAAGGGAGTGGGGGGAGGATTTCCTCCAGAAATGGCCCCAAGCTAATCGCCCCAATTTCAAGTGAGCGAATGCTTTGGATGTGGAGGAGGAGCTTGGACTAGAAGAGGAGGAAGTCAAGACCCCGGTGACTCGTGCACACAGTGAGTTAATAGTGGGACAAGGCCTCACACCGTGTCCTGACACCTGGTCCAGAACTCTCGTGGGCCTGAGGGAGGCGGGGGCAGCTCATCAGATGCCAGTGGAGGAGAGGTGGGCACTCAGGTGGGAGGGGAGCTGGTTTCATCACAGCCCTTAGCTGGAGTCTTAGCACCATGACTCTTAGTGCCATGACTGGTTACTTGAGTCTGTGTCTAAACTGGGAAGCTCCTAAAGGACAGGGACCCTTTGTCATCTTGGGATCACCCCTCAGTACCCAGCTCAGAGCTTACATGGGGGTCAGTCAAGGCTCTTTTAGGTACAAGAGACTAAAGCCCCCCTCTAACTGGCCAAAGTTAAAGGGATTTTATGGGCTCACCTATCTAAAGAGCCCCAGTAGTCCCAAATGAATTAGTCAGGATGTGGTATCTTTCTGTCTGTCTGTCTGTCTTTTTCCTCCCACCCCCCACCCCCAGTTCTGGGAACTGTTTTTCCACTGAGCTGGAAATAGGGAAAGGGGATCCCCAAGGGAAATTGGGATGTTAGTCCCAGAAGAAGGGGGAGCAAACACAGCCAAAAACAACAGAAGACCCATCATAAACACATAACGAGCATGTCATGAATGGCTGTTAAATTCAATGGATTTTTGAAGAAACATTTTTTCCCCCAGGAGGAATTTAAATTGTAGGCACGATGTCCAGGTGGTATGCACATAATTTGTAAATTAAACAAAGCAAACCCTGTGCATTCAGAAGGATTCTGAAACCACATTTTGGCTCAGCAGAAAAAAGTGCCATAATTGGTTATTGATATGTGTCCTTGCCTTGGCGGCAGGGTGGTGGGGCAGGACTGCTTGCATGCCATTTCTAGTCTGGTCCAAGTTTTGGTGTTATGGAAGTGCTTTCAAGGGTTGAAAACAATTTGGATGAACCTAAATGTGTGTAGTGTTGAAAGATTGCCCTAAACTTATAAGGAATATATGTGCTTAGAAGCCCCTTCTGACCAGATATGACACTGTCCTACAGAAGTAACAGATATATTATAATGTGAATGCACACAATGAAGGGTGCTTGGTGGAAGGTGTGGCTCCTGGCACTCTGGGGCGGTCTTCATGTCCTTTGACTGTGACAAGAGGGAGCTGCCTGACTCCTGCCTGGTCTGATAGAGTCAATACATATAGAGAGAGTGCCTACCGTGTGCCGGGCACTGTTTTAGTGCAGATTTTTCTGCCAGACTCATAATGTCAAGCTTCTGAAAGTGAAGATGTTGGAAAAGGAGGCAGGTCTTAGGATTTTTTTTTTAGCAAGGTCTTGGTGAGAATCGAAGACATCCTTACACTCAGGTGGAATATGGTGTGATCCTGGTAGTGATTTCAGGAGCTCCTGTAAACCACCTCTGGTGCCTGAAATTCTACCATTAGAGACGGGTTCCTCAGAGTTAAACGTTGCCCTCTCTAGCTTAGGTGTCAGGTACTAAGGGGATACTGAATGGGGATCTCATTCATCCCTCCTTGGATTGGAAGTTATTATTTGGTTTTTCTCCCATAACAAGGCCCTTAGAAGGTAGGACCTCTATTTGGGCTGGAAGTGGAAATAGGAGTTAAACAGGGGACCAGGATACAGCCTGGGGTTGATGATGGAAGTCAGAGTTTGCACATTGTGCATCATTGTGTCTACCCCACCCTGAGTGCTAAACTTAGCAACAGTCAAAACTTGTAATCATCAAATCAGTTGTAGTGGTCATTGTTTTCTAAGTTTGGATCCTAAAGGCTGAACAAAAACTAAAGGTCCTTCCCGGCTCTGACCCCCTGCTACAGCCTTCCAGATCCTTCCGCTCAGATGGGTGGCTCCTACGCCAGCCGTCTGGGCCAGCTGCTAGAGGAAGTTGTCAGAGCCCTGGCCAGACTCCCTGCCCTCCCACCCTTCCCAGCTGGAGGCGCGGCTGTCTGCTTTCACCTGGTCACCTTCTGGCTCCTAGGAACCCCTTCCCCACTGAAAATGCCAGCCACTGACAGGTCAGCAAACGCTGACCATTTCCCTGCTCTCCATGTACTGGTTAAAGCTGTGTATGGGCTCTGGAGTCTGACTCTGGGTTCAGAGTCAGATTGAGACTAGGCTGGCCTAGCTGAGTAACTGAGTTGCTCTTTGCTGACTTTCCCATCTGTAAAATGGGGTAACAGCACTAACCCCAGTGGGTTCTTGGAGGCATCAGTGAGTTGGCTTAGCTAATACATGTCAGGTCCCTAGTTCAAGACCTGGCACGTAAAAGGAGCTCAATACACGTGAACTTTGATATTAAAATATTATTGCTAGGGGCTGGGCCAGCCTCTCTAGGGTAAACACTGGTTCTCTAGCTGCCCCTCTCTTGCCTTCCCAGACACTGCCCCTCCCAGCCCCTCAAATGCCTCTCTGTTGAGGCTTCTCTGTGGGCGCCTCCTTACCCTCCGAGGGTTCTACCCTGGTACCCTCACCTTCTCATCTACCAGCTCTCATCTGTGAGCCCCACTCATGCCCAGGGTTTCAACGACCCCTGAACCTAGACTTCTCCCAATCCCAATTGTAAATCTCTTTCCCTGTCCCTTTCTACAGAGTTCCAGATAGAGAGAAGTGATTTTCACTGGGTGTTCTAAAGGTGCATCATCTGGTCCGACATGGAAGTCCTTTTCTTCTCATAAACAACCACTTCCTCCCCCCCCATCTACCCATCTGGTGATCAGATTCACAGAGCCAGCAGTGGGTGCAGGTCCCGTGATGTTCTAAAGGTGCATCATCTGGTCTGACATGGAAGTCCTTTTCTTCTCATAAACAACCACTTCCTCCCCCCCATCTACCCATCTGGTGATCAGATTCACAGAGCCAGCAGTGGGTGCAGGTCCCGTGCAGTCCAGCCCCCAGCCTAAACCACGAGAGTGTAGCTTTTTGTGTTTCTTACCTTCCTTCCATACAATCTATACTATTTGAAGCTTGATTGGTTGTAGCTCAGCCTGGAAGTCTCTGGGGTCTGCAAGCAAAGGGTCTTCCTGACTAGGAGGACTGCCTTTCAGGGGCAAAGTGGCTGCCTCCTGAAGTACAGGGCTGCAGGGGGGTCAGGATGAGGACCCCACAGTGTCTGGCACAGGACCGAGCTCGACTCTTTGCCACTCACTCTCTTGGAAGCTCCATGGGTTTTGTCAGATACACTGCCTGCACGAGGGTCTATGCTCCCCAGTCTCTCTGTTTGGAGGTGATATTTCTACTTCTCAGGGCTGGGGCTGCCGGGTGGATTGAGCAATGGTGTGGATGAAAGCAAAACAGAAGTGGACAAACTAATAATTAACAGATGTCAATTGTTAATAGCTGAAAAATACCATCACTGCCCAACTCCAAATCCCCAAGAGGGAGGAGACCAAATGGTCACTTGACCCTTTGGAAGAGATTATTTCGCAGCCAGGTGGGAACAGGTTTGGCTGAGAGTGACAGGTACCATGGGGAATGTGGGGAAGGGGGTGGGGATAATGCCATTACCAGGGCCGCTGGGCTTTGACTTACTTTGATTCCCGTCTAATGGTCATAGCCTGAGAATGCACGTGTGGGTGCCTGGAAGTGTGCATGCGGGTTGCCCAGGCGGGTGGGCTGAGGGCCCTACCCAGGTCCTAGTCTGAGCTTTGCACCATCCCTGTTAAGAGTGCGGCCAGTTCTTCTTGTCCCTGTTGTGCAGATGACATTGGCTTGACATGCTGAGGTCAGCTCCAGGTTGCCCAGCTGGTGTCCATGCTATGACACAGCTTGGCCAGTCTCTACCCTAGACCCAAGTGACACCCCCACTAGATTTAACACCCAGGGTGGTGGTGCTGCATCAGTGGGGACTTTACTCAGGTCAGGAGGCCTCTTCTTTTTGGGGGATGTGGAGCTCTAAGGGGAAGTTTTCATCTTTAAGGATTTAAGGGTTAAGGTTTTGAGTTTCCTTCACTTCCATGATCTGTTTGTCTCTTTCCTTTTCTTCCACATTTACACGTTCTCTCGGGAGAAATCACCAGTCTCCTCTCACCTGTCTTGGGGCATGCCCTGTTGGTTCTTTGTAGATTGCAGTTCTCAGCCCCCAGCCCCAAGGCTTGGAGATGTCTTGGGTTCACTCCAGATGCAGCAAGCCCTCTACCCACCTGTGTACCTGTTGGCCCTGGCTCAGGTGTCACCTCCTCCCTGAAGCAGCTCTTCCAGCCAGAGTCTATGTCTGTGTACAGCCCTAGGGAGGCTGCCCTGAGGCAGGAGCTGGTCTTGTTCCTGGTATTCCAGGACTGGGTCAGTGCCTGGTGCACTGTAGGAGTCAAAGGTTTGTGGAAAGGAGGAATGAAGTTGCCTGAGGAGCAGGCTAGGGGAGAGGCGGGGATAGAATAGACTATGACCAATCCAGGCACCACTTACTAGCTGGCCTTGGACAAGTCAGATCATATCTCTGAGCTCAGTTTACTCATCTGTAAAATGGGAAGGTAAGAATACCTACTTTTCTGGAATTGCTGAGAAAGTTAAAAATAGGAGCTTATTTGAAGAATTTAGTATGGTGCCAGGCATGTAATAGGTCTCAGTAAGTATTCATTTCTGTACTTGGGGACTTCAGGGGTTTGGAGAAGAATATGCTGCTATAAACTGGCTTTCCTGGGTGGGGAATTCTGAGGCTAATTATTCCCTGCCTATCAAGGGCATGGATGAGAAGCCAAGGGAAGGAGGGGGCATTGTCTTGGCGCTCAACCCCGTGGTGACATGTCTGCATCCTTTGCCTACTCTGGGCCTAGCTGTTCCTATGTCAAGATAAGGACAAGCCCTTACAGGCTGTGGCCCTTTCCTGGGTCCCAGGTGTTCTCTCCCATGACCACCCAGCATCTGCACAGGATCCCTGGGAGCCAGGTACTGCTGTTATTATTTCCCCCATTTTGCAGTGGGGAAAGCAGAAGCTCAGGGAGGTGGAGTCACTTGCCCTGGGCCACACAGCCTGATAGCTTCAGAGCCAATATGGATGCTTCCAAATTGTCTGGTCTTTGAGTCCCTTTTTGTGCTGAGGTTTGGCTCAGTGCTGAATAGGTATTGGGGTTTGGGCTGATGGGATGGTAGGATCAGGAGGGTTTTTTGCTTTTTTTTTTTTTTTTTGTAATTACTCCTGCTCCAGATTCTGAATCCAGAACTCTGAGCTGTTGCTCCCTAAAGCCACCAGAAGCAGTGGTCTGGGCTGATTCTGGCTCACAGCCGTATTTGATATGACCTGTTTGGGGTTTGTTAGTTTATTTTAAAATATGGGTAAGTTACCTACATTGACCAACCAGGAGATTTTTCCATCAAAATCTGGTAGCTTCTCTTACAATCGGGTCATCTTCCCATCCTGGGCCCACATTCCAATAGGACAGAGGTAGGCCGCGAGGGTGTGTATGCTCCATTTAGTCTGGCCCAGGCTGCTTCTCTCATTTCTTTCTCTTCTTGGCTCATGCTGGCATGTGCATTTGTTATCCTGAGCTGGGTGAGCTATGGAGCTGGGGCACATGTCCTCAGGGTGTGGGCTCTGGGAGCCACCGCTGAGAAGCTCACTGCTAACAAGGGCAGGCGGAATTATAATTCAAGGCAAAATGAGTGGCCCTGGAGAGATGTCTAGACAGTGCTTCGGGGCTTTTAGAAATGTTAATATGTTCAGAAGGGCATCCATGGACTTGGTGCATGTTTAATAAGCTCTTGTGCTGTGCTAGGCATGGCCAGCCCTGGAGGCCACAAACAGAAATTTAGGACACAGACTGTCCTCAGAGAGCCTGCATTTTGGGGACCAAGGGCCTCTGAGATGGGCTTGCAGGGAAGATATTTGAACTGGTAAAAATGAAGGTGTGAGGCCTTCTAGGCAGATGAAATGGCATGAACAAAGCTTCAGAAGAGGACCTCAACAGTACAACCCTGTTTGAGCTTTAGGACAGTGGCTCTGCCTTCCTGCTCCTCCCTAAGTGGGAGCTGGTCTAGGACTTGGGGCTTTCCCAACGATGATGAAGACACAGGGAAATTCAACATGGAGAAGCACTGCCTTTGGAGGACAAGCTTCTCTTGTATTTTTAATTTCTAAAGACTTTTAATCTGTTTTTTCCCCCTAGACTTTGTGTTTTAGAGCAGTTTTAGGTTCATAGCAGTATTGAGAAGAAAGTACAGAGTTCCCATATACTCCCTGCTCCCCCCGTACAGCCTTCCCCACCATCAGCATCTGTACCAGAATCTGTTTTTTTTTAATATACAAAAATAGCACATTCCATAATTTATTTATCTAAAGTAAAATCAAACATTAAATTCTGAACACTACGCCTCTCCCCTTTCTTGCTTCCCACTCAACACATGCACGCATGCACACATACACACAGAAGCACATACGAGAACTTGTTTCCATGCTGGACCTATCCGTTCAGGGGATCGTTGCCCATATCCTGAAATATCAGGCACATTGTCACCTTGTGCTCAGTGCATGCACCGTGTCAATACATGCATCTCTGCCGCATGCTGCAGAGTGGCCACACAGGATTCCATTTTCAGGAGGAACTGTAATTTATTCAACTAAACCCCAGTGATGGACACAGATGTTGTTTACAGTATTTTTTGCTGCTGCAAAAAGGGATGTGTAAACATCCTTGTACATCTGTTCTTACACACTTGTGAGAGTTTATCTAAGGGATAGCGTGTAGAAGGAGAATATATGAATTTCAAATGGACATTTATGGATTGTAGCTTTTGATACACGTTGCTGACTTGTCTCTGCAAAGGTTGTGGCCGTTTACACTTCTGCTTAGAGTATGTGAGAGCTGGTGGGTCATGTGTGTCTCTGTATCAAGAACTGGGCTAGGGCTGGCGTAGAGTTTGGGCGGGTCCCAGGAGCAGAACCCAGCCAGTGGGGGAGGCATTTGGAGGGTGTTCAATGCTGTCTTGCACTTTCCTACACACATAGATGTCTGCAGAATATATATGATTCTGTTTAACAATTAAAAAAAATCATTTATCATTCTGCAACTTGCTTCTTTTGTTCAGTAAGCTATTTTGGAAGCATTTTCCTAGTTTGGGCATGGAACTCTACCTTGCCATTTCTATCTGTAGTATAAGGTTGATTTAGCTGGTCCCCCCGCCCCCCACAGGTATCTGAGGCCCCTCCTGGTGTTTCGGGGAGCATCCTTGGTGGGTCTCACCAGGCTACTGTGCCAGCATCCCTCTGGAGGAAGCACATTTGGTCCCCCCCCCCCACCACAGGTATCTGAGGCCCCTCCTGGTGTTTCAGGGAGCATCCTTGGTGGGTCTCACCAGGCTACTGTGCCAGCATCCCTCTGGAGGAAGCACATTTAGTAGGAAAGTAGTCTTTGCTGGAAATGACACTGCTGCCATGCACCAGAACAGAAGTTGTAGCTGTGTCTTGGCTTTGAACTTGGATCTGGCCCTTCTCTAGGCTCTTCTCAAGCTTCCTGTGGGTGCAGTGGATCTGCCAGCTTTGTTCCTCGAACTGCGTGGAGACGCTGGCTTGGGGCTCCTCCTAGCTAAGGGAGCTGTTGCAATATGATTGCTAGCCCCCTTAGCCATCCTGGGTGGTTGGAGCAGATGGGTCCCCCCATCCCAATGATCCTGAGGCAATACCCCCTGCCCTTGTGTGGATAGACCCTGTTTCTGGTGGAAGGTTGGCATGAGCATTGAGCCATGGCGTTGATCACTTGTTCGTCTGCCAGCAAGATCTTTTTCCAGGCTTGAAAGAGCCCCCATAGGGTGTGTGGGTCTGGCTGGGGGTGACAGGTAGTGCTGGTGGCCATCCCTGACAGTTTCTGCACTTCCACTGCAGGGACCTGATTGACAATCCTGAGAAGGCTTCATGGAGGAGGTGGGACTGGATTTGAACCTTAAGAATTTTGAAGTAAGAGACATGAGGGAAGCATCTCAGGCAGAGAGGACAGACTGAGCAAAGGAATGGAGACCAGAGTGCTGGGGCGTGCATGGTGAATGGGACGGAGGTGGGAGAGAGAGCAGAGGGTGGAAGGGAATGGCAGCCCTGAAGGCAGGGCAGAGAAGCTTGAGCTCTGTGTTGCTGGCGCAGGGAGCCATGGCAAGGTTTTCAGCAGGTCAGATTTTGGTTCAAAGACAGACCCTCCAGTTGTGGTGTAGAGGGACAATTGGAGAGGAGGGGCTGGAGCCTGGGCAGCCAGTGACAAGACCAGGCAGGCATCTGACGGGGCATGTGGAGAGCTGAACTGAGCCCGGGCTGAGGGTTCTCATGGGGACATATAGGGGAGTCATCCTAGTGGTGGAAAGCAGTGGAAGGTCCAGGAGGCTCAGAGCCCAGGTACTGGGTTTGACTTCTGGCTCTGCTGGTAATTAGCTGCATGGCCTTGGGCACATGGATTGTGCTGTCTAAGGTTCATTTGCTCACCTGAGCTCACCATGGTGGTAACAGCTCCTGCCTCACAGGGTTGTTGTGAGCGTGACATGAGATGATACATGTACAGCTCAGCATAGTGCCTGCATAGAGTAAGCTGCGATTGTGTTTGTTACTGTTAACAAAACAGACTGGTCCTGGCGACCCATTGGACAGGAGGTGGATGCAGGGAGAAGGCAAGCTGAGGTTTCAGATCAGCACTGAGGCCTGGGCCACTGCAGCTGGCATCTGAGGACAGAACAGGTCTCCAGGTGCTGTCTTCCCATTGTCCCAAAGGGCTGGGGCTGGGACACTTCCTCCCCTGTCCCTGTCTTCTCTACCTAGCTTTCCCTGAGCAAGGCCTCCTCTGATCCCTCATGTGTAGTCTCTCAAACAGGAAGGATCAAACAAAAGTTCCATCTCATTCCAACATCTCTGGCAGTGTCTAACCCAGTTCTTCCCCCCAGGAGTTCCCAGGGTCAGGAAGGTGTGGTGAATGCGGGGCTCAGAGTGACACGAGGAGCTCCACTTTGGTTTCTGAGGCTCAGAGCAGGAAGCAACCAGAGCAGCATGCCACCAAGCCCTGGGCAAGGCAGCCGTGAGGAAGGCAGGGTCTTTGACATGGGACTTTGCAGGAGCAGGTCCACCTGCTCAGGCTGGGGCTGAAACTTGGGGTCCTGGAATTCCCTATGCACCTTCTTACACTCACCCAAGACCCTTGCAGGGGGCCCCTGCACACCACTTGGCTTCCCTCCCTCCTGGGTCCAGGGGCTCCAGCTTTAACTCTGCTGAGCGATTGTCTGCTCTGGGCAGTGAGAGCCTCCTGATGCCAGGGAATGAATATACCATGTTTTGTAGAGCATGTGGAAGCATATTTTGGGGGTTTAATCTTCTTAATAAATTGTTCTCAGATTGTGCACTATTAAACCCCTGGAAAATTCATGAGCACGCTGGGAATAGAGACTTCATCGGGAAGGACTGACATGAACAATACAATAAATGCAGCTTCTAAATTGGGTCAGGGAAGCCTCGAGGCCCGAGAGAGGACATTCCCTGCCTAGCCCTCCCTGGGCCTATAAATTAATCATGCACACAAAGAGGGCCTTGTTCTCTCTTGTCAGAGCTGGGGGTTGTGTCTTTGCCCACTGACCCACCCCCCCACCTCTGCTGCAAACAGAGTGGCTGGTGAGGCATTCAGCTTCTGTGCTTTGTTATTCCTGTCTCCAAAGCAAGGTGGGTGTACATTTCAGCAAGAGAGATGTAGGTTAGATAGAGGGAAGAACTTCCTGGCTGACCGTGGGGTGGTGTGAAATCCTGGAATGGGCTGCTCAGGGAACTTGAACAGAGTGTTTTCTTTAGGTCTTTAAGACCTAGAAGGTTCTGTCTCCCTTTGGGACTCCCTGGCCACTGCCCCGTGACAGCAGTGACCAGGACAGACATTGCCCCAGGGTCTGGCCTCAGGAGCCAGCTTGGAAAACCCCTCTTTCTGGACCATTTTGAGAGATTTATCACCCCTCTGGCCTAAAAGGCTCAGCTAATGGGACACAATGCCAGCATCCCCTAAGCCTGAACCCTCACCATGGTCTATCTTATGTGGCATTTAGAAAAGGGAGGTCAAGTTAGGTCTCTGCTGTGGGTCCCAGGCTGCTGCAGAACCTCAGCAAGTTTCCTCACTTCTGCAACACCCTCTGCCTGTTGGAATCCTATTCAAAGTCCTGGCCCAGATGCTGCCTCTTCTGTGAAGCCTTCCTTGATTTTGCCCTGCCCTGCCAGGCAGAATTAGTTACTTCCTCCTTCACGCTTCCTCTTCTCTGGGCCCTTGTCTGAGAATCCCTTTGGGAGCCCATGTGTGTCTGACCAGAGTGTCAGCTCTCTGAGGACAGGGACTGTTTTGGAGCCCTCTTGGGCTCACATAGTATCCCACCCAGTACCGTGCCAGGCCTTGCATCAATTTTCAAATGGCAGCTCTTGGGAAGTGTCCCCCATGCACCCCAGGGTTGGAGCTGAGTGGCCTGGCTTCTCAGTGATAACTGTGGGAATCCTGAGCTCTTGAGACAGGAGCAGAGCCAGGACAGAAGGGGAGGCATAGGAGGCAGAGGCACCAGCTGGCCACCACTGCCCTGCCTTTACTTTCTTCAATCTAACATCTCACAAGTCTTAGTATTTTTTCTCTGAGTCTGCATGTCTTTGGAGAGGGGTAAAATGGTCCTTAAATGTACATAGGAGCCCCACCCTGAGCCCTGTGGCCCCAGGTGTCCCCTTATGCATAGAAACCAGCCCCATCCTAGCACAAGCCTGGGCAGGTGCAGCTTTGGTGAGCAAGTTTGAAAGGGGTGACGTGCAGGTCTGGGGCTGGGCGGACAGTGGGGGTGGAGTTCACTGTCAGCACAGTAAGGAGGCCCTGGTGGGGGTGGGGAAGGGGGCGAACTTTCTCTGGAGAGCATTGCTGGGAGCTGTGACTGGGTAGCCCACCCAGACCCCAAGTGAAGGGGTGGGCCCTGGTGGTCCAGACTCAGGGGGCCCGCACTGAAAGGAAGGGACGGGGCGACAGAAGCAGGCAGCGGACAGCCCCGTCGATCCTGGCTGGGCTGGGATGAAGGTGTGCCTCCACTGCCAGCCCTTACCCCATGCTCTCTGCTGGCTTGAGCCTCAGAGGCACCCCCAGCCCCCTTGGCCAGAACAGCCAACATCAGGCACTGGCTGAGCCATGGGGCCCCAGCATGCATGCGCACATGCGTGGGCATGCACGTGGGGGGTGGCTAGAGAGGCAGGGCCTGGGCGTGGAGCTGGCCGGCCATGGGCAGTAAATGCCTCGGGAGATCAGCAGGTGGGGAAAGAGAGCTGGGAGACCTGTGGGTCAAGCAGGCCCTTGGGCTATTCATTGTATGGCCCTAATTCAGTGCCTAAAAATAATCCCGGACTCATACAGCACTTCAGAACCTTCCGGGCTCTTTCAGACTCACAAACTCATTTCAAAATGTCTCCAGCAGCCTGTGCGTGAGGAAGTGAGTTCTGTCCTTGTTTTGCCACCAGGAACACCAGGTTCTGGAGCAAATGTGTGAAGGGCTTGCAGCTAGCAAGAACCAAGACTGGAGCCGTAGATTCAATGCTGCCTCCTTGGACCTACTGTGTGCCTGTCCCTGAGCAGGGCCCTCACAAAGTGAGGAAGGAAGGCGCTGGCCTGGCTGCCGACATACCTGCAGGGGAGAGGTTAGGATGCAGAGGAGCAGACTCACCAAGGAGAGCAGCTCAGAGGGGGGATGGTGGTGGCAGGGTATCTGTGACAACTTCCTGTGGGGGTGCTTTGCAGCTAGGCCTTGGAAAAGGAAGGATATCCGGAAGTAGAGAGGGTGGGGCTTTTGGCGGAGGCCGTCCAAACACAGGGCAGGCACTTTGTGGGTGAAGACAAGATAGTGGGAAGCAGGTTTGGGCCCAGCCAACTCGAAAGCCTTGCAGATCCAGCTGCGAGCATCCCTGAAGGCGTGGCGGGCACTCTGCACAGGAGGGTCACTTGCATTTGATAAACCCTGCTGTGGAGGACCCTTCCAAGGACAGTGCTGGGTTCAGAGGTCTTTTGGGGGCAAACTAGGGCTGCATCAGCCCCCTGGCTGCACCCAGAGGTTACCCTCCCCTCCAGCCCTGTCCTTCTCTGTCCTCTTTCTCCTGGCCAGAACTTCTGTTCCTACCCGCTTTTATTATCCTTTTAGCATAAGATGGCAAAGTGACTGAGAAGAGGAATACAATCAAAGGAAGAGAGGTGGTTGCCCCGGAAACTATAAAGTGGAAGCAGAAACTTTTCAGGAGGAGCAGGAGGGGGGAGTTAGGGTGATGGGGGGCGGGACAGGGGGACCTGTCCCAGGCTAGCCTGGAATGCCCCTGTGCCCAGCACACCCTCCCCTTGGTGGGCAGCACTGGGACCTGTGCTCCCAGGAGCAGGAGCACCTTCTGCTTTCTCCCAGGCCTAGGCAGGAGGTGCCTGGCACCAGAGTGAGGTAAGCAGCTGTGGTGTGATGAGCAGCCTATGTCTGCCCAGATCCCTGCAGTTCTGAGTCGTCAGTCACCTGTCCAACCGGAGCATCTCAGGGGTTCCCTGCAGGTCTTTGCACGATGTCTTGTTTCCACTGTTCTAACACGCAGAAATGACGCAGCCCAGAACTGGACAGCTTACGAGGCAGCTTCCCCCACATGTTGCCTCATTCAAGTCACGTGATAGTCCTGGGAGGGATTCCTATTCTACAGAGGGAGGAGAAGGAGCCCAGAGAGGTGAGGGGACCCAGGTCACATAGCTGAGAACCCCCCAGGGGTGGGATTACAACCTTCTGGGCTGTCAGACCCTAAAGCCCTGAGTTCTCTTCATGAAGCCAGGAGCTCCTGGTAGCTTCCAGACCCTTCTCATTCCTCACTCCAGTGAGATTGCGCCCAGGGAGCCACCATTTATTTCCTATATGACCCTAGAGAACTTGCTTTTCTCTGAGGCTTGATTTCCCCACCTGTAAAATGGGCATAACAGTACCTTCAGCCTCCAAACATTGCTGTGAGGATGCAATGAGACAATTCAAGTCAAGCACTGGATGCAGTGCCTGGCACAGCAGATACCTTCAAAATCTCTGCTGGCTGCATCTGAACCCAGCAAGCACCTGTTGGGGTAAGCGGGGCTGGGAGGCACCTCCCTGTATTTCAGAGAAGCAGCTTCATCTGTGAAACAGGCCTAATGAGTTCCTGCCTTCCCCCGGGAGTTGGAAAGATAGATTAAGATCTTGGCTGTGGAGCCTCACCCCTGCCCTAAAACCAGCCACTGGGGCCCCAGTGGGCACGAGGACATCTCAGTCTACGTCCTCCACCAGAAGGAGAGAAGGGAGAAGAGTTGGGCCCCTGCCCAGTTAGCCCCTGAGTGTGAGGCTTGGACCTGCTCAAGGTTTGGGTCTGAAATGAGCCCTTGAAATCCCACGGGGCTTGGTGGGCATGCTCCCGAGTTGGAGCCAAGCCTTAGATTTCTCCCAGGAGAGGCCCAGCGTGCCAAATGTATTATTAAATGGCAGAAAGGCAGTGTGCTGCATGTGAAAGATAATGGGGGGAATTTATTTGATGGGCTATAAATCACAGAATGAGACGCCGAAACCAGCAGGGAGGGAAACGAATAAGTCCCAAGCAGTGACTCGGTTTGGGGTGGGGGTGGAGGGCAGCAGGCCCATATTGCTGTGAGCCTGGGAGCTTCATGATGCACAGAGGCCCAGAGGTCTGGAGCTCTAACGTGCATGCGCACCGACAGTGCTTTCCTGGATGCGCAACTGTGACACTTGTCCTCCTTCTAATTGACAGCTGCCCCGTGACAGTGCTGGGCTGGGCACTGTGGGCATGGCCCTGACCCTCAGGGAGAGCACCGTGCCAGGAGAGACAAGTGAGATGAATCATCAAAAAATATATGCCATTGCACAATGTGATGGGTTCCCTGCGGGAGGGCTGTGGGGAGGAGGCAGTGAGTTTGGAGAGGAAAGGGGGTGGATTCTCTGGAAAGGAAGAGTGAGTGGGAATCAGCTAGGTGGCTCAAGAGAGCTATGGCAGGAGAGGTGAGCCAGGAAGTGTCCCAGGGCCAGCAGAGCCAGGATGGCTGGGACAGAGGGCCATGTTTTGGAGAATAGACTCAGAAGGCAGGAGAGGATTTGGGAGACAGGGAGGGGCTGGGGGGTGGCCCCAGCCACTGTGATGCCCTGTTCCCTGATGATGTCAGTGAAGATGGAGAGAGATGGACATACTCAAGCTGGAGTTTGGACCTTGAAAGAATCCATTCCACAGAGAGGGCTCAGAGTCTAGGAAGCCTGCCCAGCATCCTGTGTCCTAGGAGGTGGCAGTAATGGGAGCAAAGATGTGAAGCAGAGAGGTGGTGGGGGCTGGGAGCCAGTGTGGCTGGGGAAGGGGCAGGTGTGGGGAGTCTGGGGCAACATCCCTGGGCTACTACCCTGGGCTAGGACCAGGAGCCAAGTCCCCAGCCTTGTTGCTACAGGATTCCTTTTCACAAACAGCTCTGTCTTCTTGGCCTTTGCAGATTAGTTACCTGGGGACAGGTGAGGTTTGTGGCAGCATGGGGTTGACATTAGGAGCCAGGCTTGGATCCTGTCTCTGCCACGAACCAACTCTGGCGCCTGTAAAACAGGGAAAGTGATCGTGTCCACCGCTTAAGGTTGTTACAAGAACTCACAGAATTAATACTGCCTGCAGAGGGTAAGCAGTGTACTGAGCCTAAGTGTGCACTGTGTGACCCTGGGCAGCTTTCCTCTTTGGGCTTTGGTTTCTCCTGGTGAGTCTCTCCAGACCCTTCAGGCGAAGATTCTCTATCTCCCTTGTGCCAGTGGTGTCCAGCTCCTGAGAGTGGCCAGAGCTCAGCGCCAAGCTGGCAGTGTTGCCTCAGATGGAACTGTGTCCCTTAGCCCTGTAAGGGGACACCAGGCCTATCAGAGCTGTAAGGGGATATTTTAATCAGCCCAGGACCTGGTGAGGTCAGAGGGCACAGGGACCAGGACAAAGGGTGCCAGTCAGGGCTGCTGCCTGGCCTGAGCTGACCCGCTGGGCCCCAGAATCCAGGTCACATGTGGGGAGCCCAGGGAAGGGAGCAGAAGCTGGGGGCTTTACTGTGGTCAGGGACTGTGCGAACTGGTTGTTTGCCATTCTGGGCCACAGTTTGCCATCTGTTTGGCGAGGCTTATAATCTCTGCCTGTGTGCACACACGGGTGCTGAGAAAGAGGAACAGGCTGCACTTTGGAAAGGCAGATTCGTGTCTCTGTTGGGGGCTGTGGTCCAGAAGCCTCCATACAGAGACTAAGAAGGGGCAACAGGTGGGCCAGTGGGGCTCAGTGTGGCCCATGGACTGTCTGCTTCAGAATCACCTGTGGGCCCATGTCCTACTGGTTAGAAATGCAGATTCCTGGGCTCTTTCCCAGACTGGCTAAACCAGACTCTCCTGGATGGGACTGAGCATCTGCATTTTAACATGCACCTCAGGGGACGAACGTCTGAAAGCCCAAGAACTGAGGTTCTGGGCCATCCCATCCCCTTCTTTGCACCAGGGGAAAAGGGGTCCAGAGGGCATGGGGGAGGCTTGCACAAGGCACTCAGCAGACTTGGACCCTGTGCTGTGCCTCCTAGGCATCCTTCCTGGGCACAGCCCCAGGAGACCTGTGAGTCCTGGACTAGGCATCCCCATGGTGGTGCCTGTGGCAGGAAGGACTTTGTCCTAGGTCTCTGCAGCCCGGCAGGGGGCAGCACCAGCCAACACCTACTGATGGCCCTGGCTGCTGCAGGCCTGGCCTGGCAGGGGGTGCCTGGCAAGAGGCCACCACTGGGGAGGAGAGGTGTGGGTCCGAGTGGGGAGGCAGGTTGGTGCATGCACTGGAGACTGTGTAAGGGGGCGAGTGTGAGAGAGTGGGCACCAGGAGGGCACAAGAAACACAAGGTTAGAGAAAGCAGTTCTAGAAGATTCTGAAACCACCTTACTCCTTCCTGGGGCGGAGGCTACAGGGGAAAAGGAGAGGCCTCTGTAAACTGGGCTCCTCCCCTAGGCTCTCAGTGGGACTAGGACCAATTCAGGGCCCTTCTCCATGTACTCTGAGTTTTCAAATATGGGTCACCCAGAGGTTAGTCCCCTACTCTCCAACTGGCTCCTCCTTACCTTGCCTGCAGCAGCTTCATCTGCTGCTGAAACTGAGAGAGGACCCGGGGATGCATGAATGACCCTTGGCAAGTCCTGAGCTCTCTGAGCTCTGGTTCGAGGATGCGCTGACCACTAGATCTCTCAAGGCCTTCTGCAATTCCTAGTTGTGGGAAGGCAGCTTCACTTCGGGGATGCATGAATGACCCTTGGCAAGTCCTGAGCTCTCTGAGCTCTGGTTCGAGGATGTGCTGACCACTAGATCTCTCAAGGCCTTCTGCAATTCCTAGTTGTGGGAAGGCAGCTTCACTTTCTGATTTTCTGAGGGCAAGGGCTGGTTTGGTAGTGAGCTCTCTGTCACCGAAGGTATGCCAGATGAGGCTGGGTGAATTTTGCTTTCTCTTAGGTCTTTGTCTATGGTCCTGGACCATCCCCACTTCATACCCCATCTGTCTGTGTTAATTCCTAATCACCAGGAGAGCTCCTACTCGGGGGATGGGTGAATCCCTAGCCATGGGGGATGCTGATTTCCAAATGACTTTGAACTTGTTTTCCTTGGCCCCAAATGTTTATCCACTTCCTGTTCAAGCAGGTAGAAAAATTATAGAGCCCCAGCCCTTCCTCCTCCTCTTGGTAGAATTTCCAGACAAAATGCTGTTCCCAGGGTGGGAACAGGGCTGACATTCTCACTCTCAAGGGGAGGCAAGGGGTGAGGATGGCAGCAGCTACATTTAATTTCTACCTACGTGGCCTTAGGATGCCAGCTTTGGGCCAGGTGGGATCCCCAGGAAAAGCCAGTAACCGTGAGAACCATGGCTTCAGCAATGCTTGCCCTCTAATAACTGCTGTGGCTCCCACTTATGTTCTGGACTGGGCACAGGGGCTCTGAGTGTCAGTGCTCAAGGGTCCTGAAAGACCACCCAGGCCAACCCCAGTTTATAGGAGGGAAAGCTTGAGCTATGAATGGCAGGAGACTTGTTCAGAGGCACACAGCAAGGTAAAGGCATTTATTCATCCATTCATTGATTTGCTGAATACAAAATCTGTGCCAGCTCCTGCACAGAGTCAGGATTTGCACCCTGGCCTCCTGACTATCCCTAGGCTGCCACTCAAAAGTAAACTTTCCAGCATGCTGTCCATGTGTCAGTTGCCCCTGGTCCCACAGCTGTCCTTCCTGAAAAAAGAATGGGGGCTTTCAGCCCGCTGACTTCATTCTTCGCATTCATCAAACATTTATTTTATTTTATTTTATTTTTTGTCCTTTTTGAGACCGGCCGCACCGCGCTCAGCCAGTGAGCACTGTGAGCGCACCGGTCATCCCTATATAGGATCCGAACCCGCGGCGGGAGCGCTGCTGCACTCCCAGCACCTCACTCTCCCGAGTGCGCCACGGGCTCGGCCCCATCGAACATTTATTGAACGTTGTTCTATGCACTGGGCATATGGCTGTCATCAGGGCCCTCGCCCTCATTTGAGTTTGGGGGAAGACAATTAGTGTACATCTGAATACACAGATAAGATAGTTTCAGGAAGGGGCCGGCCCGGTGGCGCACTGGATAGTGCGCCGCTTGGGAAGCGCGGCGGCGCTCCCGTCCGAGGGTTCGGATCCCACGTACAGACCGGCTCCCGCTCACCGAGGCGTGGGAGCAACGCCGAGGCTTGCAATCCCGTCGCCGGTCCCCGGTCCGGCAATAAGTTGAAGAAAAGAAAACAGGGCAATGGGATATCGTGTGGGGACTGGGGCAAAGGCACTCGAGGTAAGGTGGCAGGGAAGGTCTCTGAGGGCGTGACATTTGAGCTGAGGTCTGGACAACAGGAAGGAGCTGACCATCTGAAGATGTAGGATTAGTGTGGATGAGGTAGAAGTCACAGCAAATGCAAACATGGTCCTGAGGTGGGACTGCATCCGGCACGTTCAGAGATTGAAAAGGTATTCAGCTGAGTCTAGAACTCTCTTAGCCAGTAGCTCCTCAAGAAAGCTGCTAGAAATCTCTTTTAAGAATATGGATTCCTTGGCCCTACCGGCCAAGATTTGGATTCAGGGATGTTGGGAGTGGGGCCCTGGAATCTGTTTCTGAATGCTCCCAATATAGTTCATGGGCATCCAGCCCACCCCCCACCTGCAGGCCTGTGTTATGGAGCCAGCCCCTCCTTTCATAGTTGCAGAATGAGCACCAGAGAGGGGCTGTGACCTATTCCCGCTTGCACAGCCACATGGTGGCAGATGTAAGCATCAAGCCCAGATCTCCTGCCAGGGTCCTGTTCTTACCCCTTCTCTCCCCTTTTGGAGGGGCTGCCTCGGCCTCGTCCCCACTTGGATCTATCTCCCCATCCCTTCTCCCTGATCTCACCCTCATACACCTCGTACAGCCTGCTCGCCAGTCCTGCCCTCGTCCCCCACTCCAGCCTCACAGTGTACACGTTGTCTCCCATGTAAGCTGGCCTCGTCCCCACTTGGATCTATCTCCCCATCCCTTCTCCCTGATCTCACCCTCATACACCTCGTACAGCCTGCTCCCCAGTCCTGCCCTCGTCCCCCACTCCAGCCTCACAGTGTACACGTTGTCTCCCATGTAAGCTTTGTTGGTTTTGAGCGCTGGGCCTTTGCTCATGCTTTCTCCCCCTGTGAAAATATTCTCTTCCGCTCTCTAGCCAGTTAACTCCTACTCAGTCTTCTAGCTCAATGAAAATAACTCCCACTCCAGGCAGTCTTCCAGGACTTCTCCCTCCTCCAAATTCTCTCAGTGCTGACTCCAGACCAGATGAGCTTGGCTAGTTTTTTCAAATGCTGCCACCATCTCTCTCAGTCAGTCTCACTGAGAGCCTGCCTGCTCTGTGTCTGTAACTGTGTTGACCAGCTCTGGGCTGTCCTCTCAAGGAACCCACAAATTAGTGAGCAAAGAAATAGCCAGCTGCCAAAACAAATAAATAAGTAGAAATAGCAAGGAGGGGCAGATGCTGGCCAGTTTATACACAAGGCTTTGATCCCTATGCTATTTGACTCTCCTACAACTTCACCAAGTATAGTATTGTTATGTCCATGCCATACTGGAGGAAACAGAGGCACAGAGAGGTGAAGGCACTGATCTGGGATCACACAGCTAAGAAATGCTGGCTGCTCACTCCATATCCCATGCTCTGTCAGCTCCCTGCCTAGATGAGGACTTCCTAGGGGTTGGCTACTGGGCCGGTTCATCTGTCCTCCTCAGTGGGCTCTGCAGGGATTGAGCAAGGCCCCTCCTCTCTGGAACCCAAGCCATTGCCAGCCACAAAATGGTTCACAGATGACCAGGGCAGGCCTTCCTGGAAAGGGAGGGGGCTCTCTGACCTCACACTGGGACCATATGCCACCCCCTCTGGTCACCCGGTGGGTGCAGAGCTGTCTGGGCCCATCACTGGAGGGGGAAGAAGAAGCTCAGAGACCTTAAGCCTCAGCCCCAGGCCTGGGCCAGGGAAAAGGGAGGGCCCAGGGCCCACCTGGAGTTTGGCAGCATTTCTGGGTGAGGGCAGAGAGAGGAAGTACACAGAGAGTGTCACTCCAGGCCTGGCCATCTGGGCTGAAATGCCGGCTGCTGGGTGGGGGTGAGGAAGGAGGGGCCAGGGCTAGGTCCTGAAAATTGGATCCCAGCCTTCCCTGGGCCACAGGACTGAGCCCTGAGCTCAGTCAGCAGCCTGTAGCGGAAGCCCAGGGTGCCCGTGGGCAGAAGGCATCAGGCATTCTGGGAGCAATGGTCCACACCATAGAAGGGGACAGGTGGTTTTGGCAGCTGTATTTAGGTCCCAAGGTAGAGCCCCAACCTCACACCCACCCCCATGTGTGACCTTGGGTGAGTCACTCCCTCCCCTGGCCTCAGCTTCCCATCTTTGGGGAGTGATACTATCCCACCCTGACTGCTCCAAGCTGGGGCGGGAGGGGCAATCAGACTCTCAATGATTGGGGAATCGATGCCAGATCCCAGCTCGCCATGAATCAGGCAGGGTCCTCTGGGCAAGCAGCTGAACTTCAGGTCCTCAGCTTCCCTGGTTCCATCACTTACAAGTTTTCTTCTACCTCTGACATTTCAGGCTGTAGACATGCACGAGGTAGATATGTATGTACTCTTCTCTGGACTTCTGGGGGCAGGGAGGGACATGTAGCTGGTGGTTTTGAGACTGGGGAAATTTCTAGATCCTGATGGTATCTTAGGGAGGTGGGTTGGGCAGAGTGGTCTCCTCTCCATTTAACACATGGAAGCCTGAGGCCCCTGCCTCCATGACTGGTCTTCCTCCCCTGTCAGAGCCCTGGCCTCTCCTGAGGGCTCCATCCTCAGCCCAGCTTTGGGTGACTTGATTTAAAAAGCACTCACACTCCCAGAGGCTCTGTCTGTGTGTGTTCAAACATCCACGCTTGACTGATCCCTCAGTTCTGCTGGCATTGAGAGGGGCAGACTCATGCAAACCCAGGGTCATCTCGGCTCTGACTGGGCCATTTTTTGCAAAGGATGTTATTAAATCAGTTGGTGGCTTTTGGGAGGAAGTCCTGGGGGTAGTGGGGCAGTGGATGCCTGGATGGCTTGAGTGTGACCTCACAGGCCATGTCTGTACCTTCCGCCCCATGGGGTGAGCCTGGCTCCAGCCTCCCCCATCTCCCCAGTGAAGATCCTTCTCCTGGTCCAACCTCATTCCCGGATGAACAGTGGATACAGGAAGCCATCATTGCCTACCAGCCAGTCCACCTCCTAGGGCAGAGACTGTGACCTTAACCATCGGTGCCCCGGCACCCCTACCCATGTCCCTGCCCAGGGCTCAGAGACTGAAAGTTTGAAGCTGGCCTGTAGGCGGATGTGTACAGGCCTGCCTGGCTGGAGACTTCCCCTGTTCACCACCACCCACTCTTGTCCCGACAGGAAACCTGACAGGCCTGAGCCCTCCAGACACCCATTGTGTGGGGCCTGGTGTGGGCTCCAATGTTTCCCCTGTCAGGACTCCTGACCCCCATCCCCTCTAGCCTCCTGTGTCTCTTGACAAAGTTGACTTTTAAGGAAAGTTCTAGACTGTTGCTCCTCCCCCATTTCTGCATTAAGTCCTGCTCAACCTTATGACCTTTAACTCTTTCCAGCCTCCTGGGTTCAAATTCTGGCTCCTAGTGCAAGCCCTCTTCCCTTAGGGAACTTACCTACCCTCTCTCTGCCTCCAATATTTTCTATAAAACACAACCATCTGCCGCCTAGGGTTGTTGTGAAATTAAATGAGATCCTCTGGGTTCAATGCTGGGGACAGGATCTGACACATAGCACATTTTAAATGCAGTCCAGCTACCATTATTAGTATTAAATCTGAACCCCACCCTCCAACAAGCCTTTCAGGGTCCAACTTGTAACTCTCCTCGGTTAGGCTGCCTTGGATCTCTGTGCTCCCCTCCCCACGCGAGCATCCTTCCTCCCTGGGTGGGGTTGGAAGATGAAAATGGTGTCATGGCTGTTGTTTCAAAGTGGTCCCTCGATGAAGGCCAGGTCCTTGTGCTTTGTGCTCAGCTGAAGAAATGGGTGATCTGTCCTAACGCTGGAGGAAAGCTGTGCTTTACAGGCAATTTAAGGCTTTTCAAAGGTAATTTTGGCAATATGCTCTTTTTCCCTCCTTCAGTGACTTCAAACCTAACACCCAGTCAGACTTAAGCCTGCACTGGGCTGGCTTCCCTCCCGGCAGCTGGCGCCCCTCCCGACCTAGCCCTGGCCTGGCCCATGGTGTACTGGACTTTCACCTGCCTCTAATGCCACCCCCACCTCCTTCCCCGCAGAATGTTATAAGTCTCAGGACACCTGGGTGCTGGTAGCTTTCTGCCCAGAGGGAAATTCTTTGGATCTGTCCCTCCTTGGTCTTCCCAAGTGGCTTCCTGCTGTCCCCATTATTCAAACCGACTAGTGGAGTGTAGGAGGTATAAGGAGGAGGGTCCCTCCTTGGGCTCAGGGTAGACTTTTTTAAGGAGGTGATGTTTGCACTGGGTCCTGAAGGGTAAGCGGGAGTTCAGCAGGTGGGTGTAGACGGAAGAGCTTGGTGGCAGTGGTCCAACCAACAGGGCAAAGGCCAGAGGTGGGAAAGAGCATTTGGAGGAAAGATCGCGGGGAGGGTGGTGGTGGTGGTGCTGGAATGGATGGGGGTGCAGTGGGAGGTGACTGCTTTGTGGTCCAGCTTGTGAGTTTGCCTTTGAAGGCTTTTGATGGGAGGGTGAGGGTGGTGGTGGGGTTGGGGCAGATATGATTTAGCCTGGCACTTACTAAACATGCACATTGCCAGGCCTCATCCAGACCCACTGAATCAAGCATCTTGAGGGAAACCCAGCAATGTGGCTGTTTAATGAGCTGGGGTGATGTGGAGGCTGCAGACTTGACCCCCAACCAAAGAAGCACAAGGGGAAGTGGGAGCTGGGCCTATTTAGGCGCCCCTCTGGAGGTGGGTCGGGGGTGGGATTGGTGAGAGAACAAGACAAGACTTTGAGCCCTGTAAGTGCTGCGGCTCACACATGAGCAGGGCCTGGGAAGCCTATTCAGCCTGAGGCAATCACGGAGGGCTTGGGGCAGGGTGGGGAGAGGCAGTTGCCACCAGAAGCAGTGGTAGTGGTGGTGCATGGGGGGTGCGATGTCAGGTGCCCCTCCCCCAGCCTATGCTGTCTCTGGAAGGTGGACTGCTCCTGTTCAGAGGGAGGAGGCATAGGGGCAGCGGGTTGGGGGCGGCAGTTAGCTCCACAGCAGGATTGATTCCAGATGCTCTGCTGGGGCTTGCAGGGAGCAGCCTTTGTCTGCCAGCCCACCCCAGGGGTCCCAGGCCAGGATGAAGGGCAGAGAGCCTGGGCTCCTTCTTTCAGCTCCTGCCCTGTCCCTTTCCTACTCAGTACCTGACCTGGTACCGCCTTGGTACCCACCCGAGGCCTGTGCAGTTGCTCAGCTTGGGTGGTTGCCAGTGCCCCCTCTCATCACAAGTTCAGGAATTCAAAAGCTTCTTCCACTTTACTAGCTGGCCCTCCTCCCTTCACAAGGCAGATAGATTGGGGGTCCAAAGCTTCTCCTTGTAGGCAGGGAAACTGAGGCACAGAAGACTCAAGAAGTGGAAGCAGAGAGACCATGTGAGACCTTTAGAGCCTGACTGTGTTTGCAGATGTGTTTCCAGCTACTCCCTGCCCCTTCCACATACGTATCTAAGACTGTCTATTGGGGGCCCAGGCCAAGACCACTTGCCCCCATCAGAGTGTGTTGGCAGTGAGCCTCCCAGTCCCTCAAGAGGGGACTAGAACCTGGCCGATCAGGGGATTCCTGCTCTGGGAAGCAAATGGGCCAACTGAACTCCAAGCCCTGGAGGCGAGTTTGTTGCCCCCACCCTGAGCGGGACTTGGGGAGTTCCCCACCCCCTAAAACTGGTGGGGCTGGCTATTATTTGGAAGTTATTCATTCCAGGAAGTGCTAAGGTGTGAATAGGTGGCTCTCAGGGTCCCACCTGTGTGGGGAGGCTCCCATCTTGGTTCTGGTGGCTTGGCCAGAGGAGGTTGTTCCCCACCCCCTAAAACTGGTGGGGCTGGCTATTATTTGGAAGTTATTCATTCCAGGAAGTGCTAAGGTGTGAATAGGTGGCTCTGAGGGTCCCACCTGTGTGGGGAGGCTCCCATCTTGGTTCTGGTGGCTTGGCCAGAGGAGGTTGCATGCTGAGAAGGCCCCTGGCCGACCTGGGGACTGAGTGATTAGGGGTGAGCTCTTCCCAGGGGTCTCTTTTTAAAGAGGCTCCTGGGCTGTGTCTGCTGCTGAAAATGAGATAACCCAAAGGAGGCTAACGGTGTCCTCTTGGGCACTCTGGTTTTCGATTTTCCTGTGGTATTGGCCAGTATTCTGAGAAGAGGGACGAGGGGAGTTGATGGCTTCGGACTCCCCAGATTGTGTTTGGAGGAGCAACCCCCTCCCCACTGGTCCTGGGAAGGCGTCTGGCTTCCAGCTGTGATCCAGGCTGCTCCTGACCTGGGGGCCTTCCCGGCTGGTGGAGGAACCTAGGGAGGGGGCTTCCCCTGTGAGGTGTAAAACCCGGCCTGGATTACTGCCCAGATGGCCCCGCCCCCTCCAGGGCCCCACCTTTTCAGCTCTTCTAGGGGAGGACACCCAGACTGCCTCAGGCACCTACTGTGACTAGCCTCCCCCCACATACCCTTAAGTCTGCATGTTGAGAGCTCCAGGCTAAGATCACTTACCTCTGCCACTTTCCATGTGACTGAGGCAAGTCAGATCTCCCTGTCAGGGCCTCAGTTTCCCTTTCTGTTCTTGAGGGGATGGAGCTCAGGCAGGTGGTTGTCTTAATAATTTAAAAGATAATGCTGCTGTGGGGATAAGTTGGGTAGAGAGAGAGATCACTGAGGGCCAGGACAGTCAGGGAAGGCTAGAGGAGTTGGGCCCTCTAAAGCATGGACTTTGGCCAGTGGAGAAAAGTAGGCAGGAGGGCAGTCCCTGCTGGGAGGAGATCAAAGGGAAGTGAGAAGTCAGGGGAGCAGTGGAGGTGAGGCTGGTTTGGTTGGGGCCATTATTGGAGTTCCTAATACTGGGGAAGGATGTTTGAACATATTGCTGTTGTGCTGTGGGGAGCCATGGAAGGTTCTTGAGCTGGGGAGTGAGTTGGAGAAAGCTTTTCAGCCAACGCAGTAGGGGAAACTGACACCTTCCCTTCTTCCAGCCTCAGTTTCCTGTCCCTATGGTAGGGTAGAGATTGTTTTGCTCTGCCCTCAGACCTGCCAAAGCTGCTGTCAGTGTCCAGTGGGAGGAAGACCTCACAGCGACAGTGGTGTTTTATTTGGGGAAGGGTCCTGATCAAAAGGTGCTCAATATTTGGATTTGGCAAAGCCGGCTGGGTGCACAGGTGTTCCTTATGTTCTCTCTACTTTCTGTGTGCTTGAAATATATACCCTAATTTTGATTATGTAAAAATAATATGTGGATCAGACGGGACACTCTTTAAGATGTAAAGAATAGGCAAGTATCCTGCGTGAAAGGGGAGTATTCCACCCCGACTGGCCCGGGGCCTGCAGAACCGCGGTTTGTGGGGCGTTCATCAGCCCAGCGTGTTTAGGTGGAAACGGGCTTGCGGCGCCAGTCTCATTGGGAGCCCAACTGCAGGTGACCATTCCCGGAGCAGGGTGCCCGCCTGGCCGCCTTGCGTGCGCCCTGCCCTGGGCTGGGGAGTGCGCACACACAGGTGTGCACCGTCTACACCCGCCTGCGATATGGGGTGTCCCGTGCGCCCTGAGGTCGTCCGTGGAACTCAGGCCGGGGGGTGGGGACCGGGACCCTCCTGGGGTCCCGGGGGCACTCCGGGCCGCCTCGCCCCGCGGACTCCAGGCCGGGATTTCTCCCGCACTGACTTTCCGGGCCGGTGCCAGCCCGGCCTCCTGGT
>NW_007727970.1:66072-66862 GCF_000696425.1 Galeopterus variegatus
TACTACTACCGGCTGCTCAGGCGGCCCCGGCTGCAGCGGCAGAGGAGCCGCTCCCGCAGCCGGACCCGGCCGGCCAGGGGTAGGCGCCGCCCCGACCCCTGACCCCTTGGCCTTCCCTAGCGCCAGTTCAGCACCTGATGCCCCGAGGTGCCGGGGACCCCGGATCCTCCTTCCAGCTGTGTGCCGGGGCCCCTCATCCGCCCATTGCCGGGTCCGCCTGACCCCCTTTCCCCAGCTCTCCCTCATCCTCCTCTCTCGGGGAAGCCGAGGCGCGAGCAGGGCGAGTGGAGACTGGGATCCAGGGTTCTCTTCCGCCTCTCAGATCGGACCTCCTGCCCCGCTGTGCCTCAGTTTACTCAGCCACACGGCAGAAAGTAATCCGGGGTGGATCCTGGCTTTCCCTCGCCTTTGCCTTCACTGCCCTGGCCTCTCAGCTTAGCATCCCCGGCCCTGGGCTTCTCGAACCCTTTGCACGGACTTAACAGGATCCCCCACCTCTTGAGTGGAGGGACAGGTGGGTGGACTTGTGGGGACTGGGAAGGAGCCCGGGTGGGGGCACTCTATCTGGGATTCCTTAAAGAGTGGGTGGGCGCTACTTCCTTTGAAAAGGGCTTATTTCTTTCAAGCCCTGCAGGCAGGATGAGGCTGAGGGGGAGGTGCGAGCAGCATTTTCTTTTTCCAGTAACAGGATCCTCATCTGGAAACGCGTGTGATCCAGGGGGCTGCCTTCAGCCCGGTGGGGGCCGGGACTTCCTTCCCTGGCTGAGTGGGAGCCACGTGGGGAGGGATG
>NW_007727970.1:67862-75952 GCF_000696425.1 Galeopterus variegatus
ATGTGGGGGGGGGCGGGGGGGGCTGGGAGGAGGAGGACTCCAAAGGGGCTCTGGAGAGGCTGGAGTCTGGCTAAAGGCTCGGGCCCACTGAGGGTACTCACAGGAGTGGGAGGAAGAAGGGGGCGGTAGGGCTTAGTGGGGACCTGGGCCCAGTTTACAACATCAGGTTGTCTTGGTGAGCAGGAAGTGGGAAGCCTGGCCCTGAGCTGAGCCTGTCTGGAAAAGGGTTTGAGCAAATGCCACACAGGGAATCTGGCAGACCCAGGGGGGTCAAATCTCCACCTGTCTTGTGCTGGTTGTGTGACCTGGGCCCTGATACCCCTGAACTTCAGTTTTCTTGCCAGTGTGCGGGTAAATGAAGCAGACAGGCATTGAGCATTCATTTGCTTCCCCCTAGAATGGGGAAGCCTTTTTCTCAGAATCAGGGCAGAGTGACAATGTGTATACAGGGCTTCCTCAGGAAGCAGAGTTCCCTGCACACAGAAGGGTTCCAGCTGGGGCTGGGGGTGTGCACAGGTGTGTGCTGGGATTTCAGTCCTTGAGGGTCTCTCAGAGCGTGCGATTCCCCCCACCTGCTTTCTTTCCTAAAATGGCCTCCCCCCAGACTTAGTCTGGGAGACCGGAGATCCGGGTTCAAGCTTTGTGACTTTGGGTGAATCACTTCCCCTTTCTGAGCCCAAGTTTTCTCAGCTGTAAAATGGGACTAGCAGTATGTAGAGGATTCACTGAGGAAACAGGTTCATGCTGTGAGAAATGGGAGTTACACAAATGCCCAAGAATACTCAGGCCACCCGGGGGCCTCTCTTTCAGCACCTACCCCACTCTACCCCACCCCTCCCCTTGCCTTGGAAAAATGCCCTGCATGACCTGTCTGTCTTTTCACCTCATTCTAGTTCTATCCCCGACAGTAGAGGCACCAAACAGACAGGAATTCCCCCTCCTGTTCAGCTGACCGGGCAGGGAACTGACAGTGTGTGTCAGTGTGTCAGGTATATCCCTGAGAGCCCCGGCTCCTAGGCCCCACAAATCCCTACTTTGTGTCCCAGCCTTGAAGGATCTCACAACCTGCTGGGAATGGGGAGGAGATTGTCTCTGGACTGAAGTTATATCCGGGGAAATCAGGGAGAGCTTCACAGAGGAGGTGGCATTTGGACTGGGTCTCATAAGATGGATAGGATTTTCTTCTGCAGAGGGAGGAAGTGACTCAGATCTGGGTTCAGGTCCCCTCCCCACACAAAACTCTCCTTCTGCCAGTTACCTCTCCAGCCTCAGTGAGCTTGTGTGGTAAACGGATAGTGGTGTCAGCGTCCTGCCTGGGAAGCTGGACTGTGCCTGAGACTAGGGCCACAGTTGAGAGTGAGCTGTTGTCCTTCTCTGGACAGAAGGAACAGTCTGTGCAAAGACAGGTGGAAGGAAAATGTCTTGGGTGTTGTGGACGGAGTTCATCCTGGGCCAGCGGAAGGGAGTGGGCCAGGTAAGGGGGACAGCAGGGAACAGTAGTTTAGGCCTGATAAAGGGCCTTGATGATGGGGTGATGGGGAGTCATGGGCAGGGTGTCAGTGTTACCAGGTCCACTCAGGTCCTGTTGTCTTCCCCCTTTCAAAAATGAATTACTCGAAAGTCAAATGTTGATAAAAATGAAAGTCAGGAATACCAGTGACCTGAGCAGAGGTATTAGGCTAATCATGTCCCCGGTAAACCTGAAGGAGAAAATCCCTCTCAAAGACTCATATTTACTGAGGGATTTTTAAAGAGGGGGTTGAGAGAACGGAAGGTTGGAAATAAAAAGCAGGAGGAGGGGGATGTGAGCGTCAGGAGATCCGTGCAAAGAGCCAGGTGCAAGGTCTTGCTAAGGCTCTATCTGATTTCTGCTCCCTTCCTTGTTGTTATCTCAGGAACCTGCTGGAGGGCTGGAATCAGTATAGCTTGACTGATGTCTTCTTTGGGATCCCAGGGTCAGGATAGTACGTGCAAGTCTGCAAGTTTGCATCTTCAGGCTGGCTGGAAAACAACTTTACATTTATATAAATAATGTCATCTTGTCCCATAACCAAGGCTCAAAATATCAAATAACCATGGGAAAAGAGGAAACTCAGAAAAATGCATGCCAGGAAAAAACTGTCCTTTTAAAATCTTTTAGAGCCCATGCTGTTTTAGGTCCCAACATGGCTTCAGTCCTGCTCACTCCAACATGAGGTGGAGGCTGGAGGCTCCCTGCTCACTTTGGTGGGAGGTGGCTAGAGCAGCCATTGGCCTCCCTCCACTAAACCCCCAGCCACTTGACTCTGCCCCAGGGCCATGCCCCACTCTTGAGGGCAGACCCCCCCTCCCCCCAGCTGGTAACTCAGGCTGGGGAAGCCACCCTGTGGCCTTGAATCAGTCCCTTCTGACCTTGGGCATCAGTATCCGCATCATCTTGGGGGCTTTGTCCCAGTGGTGGTGACATCAACCCCAGAGGAGAGGGTGGTCCCCAGCACCTCAGCCTAGATCAGGCCCTTGCCCCACACCCTTTCTGGCCTCAGCCAGTAGTGAGGAAGGAACATAACCAAGAACTCAGCGTGTGTGTTTGTTCAGAAACAGGAAAGTGCAAGGAAGAGTTGATTGGTGGCGGGGGACTGCAGCTGCCTGGGCTGGGGGAAGGTTGTGGCAAGGCCACCAGCTCTGAGGAGGCTCCCTGCCCACTGCCCCCACTAGTCCTCTGGAGTGGTGGGGAGGGGGCTTACTGCAGACTTTAGAGCAGAAATTTGTCCCTGGCAGGGCTGCAAGTGAAGGACAGTATTGGTAGTCTCCCAGGTCTGACCAGTATGGAGCACTAAGCAGTGCTCTTCCCTTCCCTGGGCCTCAATTTCCCCATCTGCAGAATGGGCCAGTGAGAACTGCTGTGGAGGGTGCAAAGCTTGATGATAGTGAGAGGCAAGGTAAAAAGAGTGACCTTTGAGTGGCAAGGGTCATCTGGCCATTTTACATTGTGCCTTGTGTTCTTGAGATTACTTGAAGGCTAGGCATGACCCATGGCTTTGGAGGAGGTCCTGTCTCCAGAGGGTGTCACCAGCCAGATTGCGTCCCCACCTATGTGTGCCAGGGTCAAGAAAAGTTTCTTCTGTCTGACCTATCTGTTCCCCCAGGGCTGCTAGGAAAGCAGCCCTATGGGGTAGATGTCTTGGGCACCTACTATGTGCTGGGTTTCAAGTAGATGTCTTGGGCACCTGCTATGTGCTGGGTTTCAGCCTGGGCACCGGGGGCACGTACAGATGAACTGCACATGTTCCCAGCCCTTGCCAAGCCTCTAGTTGGTTGAGGAACCCAGATTGTTGGGGTTCACTGGGGCACAGAGCCTTTTCTGGAGTACAGGGCAGTGGTTAGCAAGAGGCAGGCTCTACTCCCAGCTCAGCCATGAACTGGTTGTATGACTCTGGGCTCATCCCAGGGCCTCAGTTTCCCCATCTGTCAAGTGGGACTAATTCTGCTTTGCTGCCTCACGTGTCAGGAGACCTCTTGTAATACACATACCCATACCCATGGGAGGCTGATTCTTTTCTTCATGTCTTTATCTGAGTTTTCCAGAGGTCTAGCCACATGCCCTGCCCTACCTGGGCACTGGGGATTTGGTGGATGTTTTTCTCCTGAGATGGTCAGGTCCTCCTCCATGCCTGTACATACCCTGGTTGCATGACCCTGTATCTTATCCCCTGGAAGACGGCGACATGGTTGGGGAGGGTGCTGGTTTGACACAACTGGTTCTTAACTAGTAGCAATGGTTGGAAAAGGGCCTGTGTGTCACCATAGGGAGGGACAGGGGCTGCAACCTCTTCAGGGGGACCCTGGCCTTGATGACATCTTCCAAGAGGACTCTGGGGCAACAGCTTGGACCCCATGAGCTAGACAAGCCTGAGAATAGCCCTGAGGTTGGGGGCTGATTGTATCTTGTGGCCCCCTAATTCTCAAATGACCATCCGAGGGTCCAAGGCCTGGCTCTCTGCCTCCACCTTGGACGAGGCCTCTGGAATTGTAGGTAGACCCTTCTCTGCCTCATCTCTTTCTCTGTTCCTGCTGAGACACAATGCCTCCTTTGGGGCTTGGCCCCAGCTTTTCCAGGTTCTTGCCCTTACATACCTCAGGGACTGGGAAGCTCACTCCATCTCAGGGTGTGCAGTAAGGATAAAAATGACTCCTATTTGCTGAGTGCTTGCTCAGTGCCTAGCAGTGAGCTTAACTCTGAACTTGCCTTATCTCATTTAATGCTCAGAACAATGCTGTGGGATGGATACTGGTATTTATCCTCATTTTACAGATAGGAAACTGCAGCCCAGAGGGTGAGATCCCAAGCCAAGGTAATAGCTCAGATAGTGAAGCCCAGATCTGCCCAACTCTGATCCTGAGCCCTACCTTGCTATCCTGTGGGCAGACAGATCTCTCTGAGGTCAGGTCTTGGCTTTGATAAGGCCTCCTCCCCTCCTCCCATCTGATTTGCACAGTGCCTGACTCTACTGGATGTTCATGGCTATCATCTCCAACAGTCCTGGCCATAACCTTGTGGGAAGGCAGGGGAATGACCCTGTTGGCATCTGTAGGGAGTTATTCCTCCTGGTTGGCTCCTCCACCTGCTTGGGATAGCTCAGGTGGGAGGCCAAGCCCCTGCCCCTTGTATTCTGCTGTCATTCGTGTTCTGCCAACTGTGCCGTTTCCCTGGGCAGGTCCCAGACCTCGGCCTCAGCCCTGCTTCTCCACCAAGTCCCTTAGTTCTGAGGGTCCAGCATGTCCTAGTGTGAGTCCCTGGAGCTAGGCAGACAGCCCGAGGCCCACTCCCCAGAGCTCTGTAGGTGCCTGAGGAAGGCCAGAGGCCCCAGTGAATCTGCTGGGATGTCAGCCTCTTGGCCTTTGTCTTTCCTGGCCCGTTCTCATCACCTTTAGTCATAAGGAAGATAATATCTCCCTTTTACCAAACTGACCATGTGCCAGGCTCTGTGCCAAGAGCTTCACCTGATTATCTCCTATCTCATATTAACTCTCTAATCACCCTAGAGGGTATCATTACTTACCATTACTTCCCTTTGCCATGTGAGGAAACTGAGCTCGGGGTGCAGAAGTACTGGTGGCATGAGGCAAGGTTTGCACCGAGGGCACTGTACTCCAAAGCCCACACTCAGAGCCCTGCTCAGAAGCCCAATGCTTCCTCTTTTTACTTTGGTTGGTGCAACTCAGAGCACTGGAATGAACCCGGGTTGTGCTCTTGATCTCAGTGGGTCAGGTTTAGAGTTCTGATTCCTAGGTACTCTCTGCCCCATTTAATTCTGTACTTACTGAGACCTGGTGGTGCAGGCAGGAGCTGGGAGCCTGCTTTGCTCAGCTACTGAAGGTGGGGGGAGGGCTGGAGGGGTTGGTACTTGTGGTCTCTTACAGCTGCAGTACCAGGAGCCAACTGTTCCCCTTGACAGCTGGGGAAACTGAGGCCCACGGAGCCAAGGCCAATTGCCCAAGTTACCAAAAGGTGTTAATGAGAAATCCAGGTCTGGAGCCCAGACCCCTTGGCATCCTTTTTTTAGTATTGGTTTTGTTTGTTGCTTTTCCTAAGATTAGCCCAGAGAGGGAACTTGAGGCAGCTGGGCTCCTTGTTGGGTCTTTTTGGGGAAGAAAATGGGGCTTGAACTCCTGCGTAACTTGACCCAAGCATGCTCACATCCTGGACTGCGTATGTGTTTTGCTTTAGAAATGACATGGAGCTTTTGACTATTTTTAAAAGAAAAGCAACGGCTGTGATATTTCCCCTGTACCTTCCTCCCGGGGCCACTTGGTTAAATGTCAGGAAAGGGAGAGTATTTCCTGGTCAGGAACATTCAGAGCTTGCTGGGAGCTGAAGTTTTGTTTTGCATTAAGTAGGTATTTGGGGAATCCGTTCTGTCCCCCTCCGCTGTTCCCTGGGGAGGTTGTGCTTGACAGTTGCTGGGAGGAGGGACTGGGTGCCCAAATCGCGTGCCGCTTGAGGAGTGGCAGGTGGTTATTTTTAGCCGTCCTGATCCAGTAGAGGCATTTCTGCGTTTGTTCAATATTTAATTATCCATCTGAAATTGGCCCACGTGGCCTTGAGTTTGGAAGCGGCTCTCTGGGCTGTGTTTCCTCTGATTGCATAAATAGGAAGCCAGGGGAATCTCAATAGCACTCCAAATAATAAAGCAAAAAGAAAAAAGTAGACTCAGTACTAGGAAAAGACAGGCTTGGTTCCTCTGTCTAGACAGACCACCTGTACCTTAGCAGAGAAGACGCTGAGGACGCCCATCGCACCCTTGGAAATGCAGCAGGTCTCGGTCTGTGAATCTCAGACCCCACAGCTGCCTGTATTTTATTTGGGATAGGTTTTCCGTCCCTCGCTGGGTTCCTGTGTTGACTTTGACAGCTGCTGGGTTCCTGAGAGGTGGTTTGGGGATTTTGCTTTTGGAAATCTTGTTAGCTTTTATTTCCCTCTTCTCTTCTCCCTGACAGGCAGCAGAGTACTGTTGGCATCTGGGCTGTGCTGTTTTTTCTCGGCCCTTGGAGGTGATAGCTGACATGGCTTTGAAATGAAAAAGTCAGAGTATGGGGAGGAAGCTGGGGGTGGTTTAAAGCTCTGCCCCCCTCCCCTAAGTCCCTGGCTGATAAGCTGGTAGAGGAGAGAGTGGAGCAATCAAAGACGCCTCCTTCTTGGTGTCCCTCATGGCATGGAGACTTGTGAAGCTTGGGTTGGGAGATTGGAAAACAATAAGTTGGTAATCTGGAATACTCTTAGGAAAAAAAGTGGCTTTCTATCTATTTATACCACTATTCTGGGATCCTGACTGGGCTGTGAATGCTGTGTGACCTCAGGCAAATCACTGAACATCTCTGGGCTCAGAAGTAGTGTAACAAATAAATAAGACAAAGCAGATGCTATTGTTAGAGGCTGGGCAAATTGTCATTATTATCTGTTCATCCAAAGCTTAAAGGATTAAACACAAATCTATTAGGGCTGGCTTTCGGGGAGCTCAGGGTCTAAGGGGAAGGTAGTTCCTGTAATCATTTTAGCAGATGGTGTGACTGGAAAGGTGGGCAGGGCCTTGAATGGAGAATCAAGAGGTGTGGACTCCCCTTGGCTGGCCTCAGGGAATCAAAGGAAGGATTTTGAACATAACTAATGATAATGATGACCTGTTTCTTGAGCTCGTATACAATGCCAGGTATTCTTGAGTGTTTTACGTGCATCATTGCCTTAAGTCCTCATTCTCACAGATACCACATTTCAGCCCATTTTGTAGATGAGAAAACTGAGGCTCCGAATGGTTGCTTGACTTGCTCAGCATCACCTGGCTCTTGAGTGGCAGAGTCCAGGATGATTTACCCTCATTTCCCACCAGAGCTGTGATTTAGGAAAATGACTCTCAGCAACTAGCAAGCTTGACTGGGGTGGAGCAGGGAGAAGGACAGGGGGTGGTGAGTGGGCAAGGGGTCATTCATACTTCCCAGGGAGTCCAGCAGGTTTGGGGTGGGTGAGGCAGAGGGCAGGCTGAGAGAAGCTGACAAGTTTGGATGGGCTGACACAGGAGAGAGGCTGCCACGCCCGTCTGAGAGCCAGTGCTGGACTCCTGCCACGTTTTCTTTCTGGCCTGCGGCAAATGTGAGGCCAGAGCAGTGACTTTCCCATGACATCCGTTTCATTTCAGTAATCCATTTCAGTCTCTCCCTTTATTCTGAGATGATGGTCTTTGGGCTCTTTGGGGGGGTTAGAACATTTCTTTTATGAAATATAAGCTGGTGATCATTGTTTTTTTTAACATCTGTATTTGGCGAGAAAGCAGTGGTCCTCTGTTACCCTCCTCCATGTTATGCTACACCTTCATTTTTATTTATTAAAATTGAACTGGTTCCTGAAATCTCCAAAGGATTAGAGTCTGGTGCTCAGGAGAGAGTGGTCCAGGGATTGTCCTTACAGCGTGTGTGTGGGGGGGGTGCTGGTGGTAGGAGAGGGCCCTTGGAAAGGCTAGGGAAGTGGGAAGGAGCAGGGGGCACTGAGGGCTGGGGTGGGGCCCAGCAGAGCTGTAGGCATGGCCGACACACCTAACCGGGATGTTGATGTTGCAGGG
>NW_007727970.1:76109-77567 GCF_000696425.1 Galeopterus variegatus
GGGGTGGAGCAGGGAGAAGGACAGGGGGTGGTGAGTGGGCAAGGGGTCATTCATACTTCCCGGGGAGTCCAGCAGGTGTGGGTGGGTGAGGCAGAGGGCAGGCTGAGAGAAGCTGACAAGTTTGGATGGGCTGACACAGGAGAGAGGCTGCCACGCCCGTCCGAGAGCCAGTGCTGGACTCCTGCCACGTTTTCTTTCTGGCCTGCGGCGAATGTGAGGCCAGAGCAGTGAGTTTCCCATGACATCCGTTTCATTTCAGTAATCCATTTCAGTCTCTCCCTTTATTCTGAGATGATGGTCTTTGGGCTCTTTGGGGGGGTTAGAACATTTCTTTTATGAAATATAAGCTGGTGATCATTGTTTTTTTTAACATCTGTATTTGGCGAGAAAGCAGTGGTCCTCTGTTACCCTCCTCCATGTTATGCTACACCTTCATTTTTATTTATTAAAATTGAACTGGTTCCTGAAAGCTCCAAAGGATTAGAGTCTGGTGCTCAGGAGAGAGTGGTCCAGGGATTGTCCTTACAGCGAGGGGTAGGGGTGTGTGTGGGGGTGCTGGTGGTAGGAGAGGGCCCTTGGAAAGGCTAGGGAAGTGGGAAGGAGCAGGGGNGGGGGTGCTGGTGGTAGGAGAGGGCCCTTGGAAAGGCTAGGGAAGTGGGAAGGAGCAGGGGGCACTGAGGGCTGGGGTGGGGCCCAGCAGAGCTGTAGGCATGGCCGACACACCTAACCGGGATGTTGATGTTGCAGGGGTGGGTCGCACCACACCAAGCAGGGGGGTTTCCTTTGGGGAGCAGCATCAGAAGAATGGTGGGAAAAGTACTGGAGGACGCAATGGGTCAAATAGTGGGGATGGGGGTGGCTTGCAGAATTGAACAGTGCTGGAGAAGGTTGGTGGAATGGGAGTCCCAGAGAAGCTTGGGGTTCCCATGGACTCTCTGTGTAGTCGCAGTTTCCCCTGGTATCTAGGAACCTGTTCAGAGGTATAGTTTTAGCAGCAACAGGGTAGGACCTGAGTGCCCCTCCCCAACAGCAGCAGCCCCTGAGCTGGCCTGGGACTCTGAGCTTCAGAGAACGGAGGCTGTGACCCTCCCGCCCCGCCCCCACAGGCAGTGGGAGGGGCCAGTTTAACCAACGGGGAGTGCTCTGTGGCTGGAGGGAATGGGATAGCTCCTCGTAGGAACATTCCAGAAGAGGAAGAGGCTCACTTGTGTCCCCAGGGGACAGACCACCAGTTATAGACCAAATGACTCCATCTCCTCATTTTTTTTTTTTTAATGTAAACAATGTCTAGGTTGTTCCTTCACCAACTCCTAGAATTACAGAAGTGATAAAATCTATTATAGAATAGAAGAAAATAAAAACCACTTTTAATCCCAGCAGCCTCTAATGGGACCCTTTGGGGGTTACTTCCAGCCTTTTCCTTTCCTTTAAGTTTTTTAAAATTCTAAAATATTGGGC
>NW_007727970.1:78217-80151 GCF_000696425.1 Galeopterus variegatus
TTTCATCTATAGCTGCTTTCATGCCGCAGTGGCAGAGTTGAGTAGTTGGGACAGAGACCTTAGGGCCCCAGAATCCTAAAATATTCGCTATCTGGCCATTTATGGAAAAAATTTGCTGACCCCTGAGATATAGCTAAAGCCTCTCATTTTTTCCCCAGCTATAACCTGCTGCCTAAAGGTATGTATCCTGCCCACATGTTTTTTACTACATATGCATGTGCTTCAAAATATGTAGTATTGCATTGTGTGTTTTAAAAATGCTTGTAGAGAAATTGCACACAGCAGAGAGGAGCAAACATATATCTGCACCCTCAGAGCTCCTTTCTTCCCTGAATTCCAGCAGCACAGAGTAAATGTCGGTGCTCTGCCCGCCTTGGAATAGGCCCTGCGGCTACAGAGGAAAGAGTCGCAGGATAAAACTCAAGAATAAAAATGGAGAAGGTGACACTGAAGACTAAAATTGCTAGAAATACCTACAAAGTAAAGGAGGAAACAGAAACCCAGGGAAGAGAGAAGCCTTCGGGCTAGTTCATTAATGCTGGGAGGGCCAGGAAATCCAGAGTTTTTTGGAAGACTAGAAATTCCTTGAAAGTGAGGTGCATGTCAGGATGGGAACAGGAAGTGTGTACTGCCAGAAGCAATTGTTACTCAAATAGAGAATAGAGGAGTATAAAGAAGAGCTGGTGATAATATCTATAGATACTGAAAAGTCTGTAGGGTTTATAACTGGATTATTAATGAGGCCAATTGAAGGCCAAGGAGTGAGTGAACCCACACACTGCCATTTTGCAGAGACCCTGCACAGGATCCTCCCTCTCACCTACCGAGTGCCAGCTCCAAGCCTGACCCTTCCAGGTCCCCTCTGAGGAGCTGCTGGCCCTATTCCTTGCCCCCAGCAAGTGCTCTATGTTGAGGATCCTCAGGGCAGGGGTGGGAGCCCTGGATGTCCTCATGTCTGTCTCCCACCAAACTCCACCCCCCAGCAGCAGTGGGCATCCCCCACTGGCTCTGAACCACATCCTGAACTTAGAGACAGTTTGAATTTGGGTCCCAGTTCCATTTGAAAGACAGCAGCTATCACAGATCCATCACCTTGTGACCCCTTCCCTTCCATTCCCCAAACCCAACATCATGAAAACACAATATGAAGTCAAACGAGGCATCGTCATCTCTTTCTGCCTTGGAGCTGGGGCTGAGATGGGGACGGCGGCGAAGGGCAGGGAGGACACTCCGCTTCCTCAGTGACTCGGAAGTGACTTCCTTGACTTCTCATTCATCTCTGCACGGTGGCTCCTTTCCCCAAATGGGGGAACCCTTAGATTGAGAGAGAGCTGGGCATGAGTCCTGTTTTCAGCACTTCTAGCTATGTGGCTGTGGTCAGAACCTCAATTTCCTTTTAGTAAAGTTGGAGCTGATGTTTCTTACTTCAGGAGTCAGTTTTATGAAAAAAAAAAATACAAGTCTGTGGCATGGTCACTGTTTTTCTTAGATCTGTTTCTCCACATTTCCTGGTGGTTCATTTTTATTTCATACATATAACTACTTTTTCTAGCCCTATTTGTTGAAAAAACATCGTTTCCACCATCAATTTACCTTGGCACTTCTTTTTGAAAATCAATTGATCATACATGTGTGGGCTTATTTCTGGACTCCTTATTCCGTTCCATTGATCTATATGTCTTATCCTTATGCTAATACCACACTGTCTTGTTTACATTATCTGTACTTCAAGACTATAAAGTATGTCTTGAAACTAGGTAATGTAAGTCCCCCAACCTGTTTCTTCTTTCTCAAGATTATTTGGTTGTTCTAGGGCCTTTGCTTTGCCAACTAAATTTAAAATCCAGCTTGTCAGTGTCTTCAAAAAGCCTGCTAGGGGCTGGCCCGGTGGCGCACTGCTACAGTGCGCCGCTTGAGAGCGCGGCGGCGCTCCC
>NW_007727970.1:81051-83594 GCF_000696425.1 Galeopterus variegatus
GGTCCCGGTCCGGTACGGGCGCAACACTGAGGGTTGCGATCCGTTGCCGGTCAGTAAAAAAAGACAAAAAGGAAAAAAAAAAAAAAGCCTGCTAGGATTTGATTGGGATTGCATTGAATCAATAGAAAATTTTGGGGAGAAATACCATCTTAACAATACTGAGTCTTCCAATCCTCGACTGGAAGACTTGGTCTTTATTTAGATCTTCCTTAATGTCTCTCAGCAGTATTTTGGGGGTTATTAGTTTTGTAAGGGTTAAGTTTATTAAGTGTATTTTGATGCTATTTGTTAATCACTATGAAGGGTCTGAGATTTTACCCTACTTGCATCTAACAGGTTAGCCTGGTAGTTACATGGGTGGTGGCAGAAGATATGAGATACCTGGGTCAGAGACAAAGGACTCAATAACTCATGGCATAGCAGGTGGCGTGAATTTCATTTTTTGCATTGGTTCTTCTTCCTAGGGCTATTTTAGAATATAAAATGATTTATTCTAGAATATAAAATGATCTGCTCTGTTGTTTTTCCAAATTATAACCCCATGTCCCTTACAGGATCTGATATACAATCTATGAATCAGCTGTTCCTGAGGCTAAAAATTACAGAAGGAACTGAAATTCAGTTTTTGCTTTTGTATTAAATCATTAAATTAGAACTTTGGAGATAATTTAAAATTTGAATGCCAAGTTGTCAAATACAGAAAGGTAAAGAAAGTTTTAAAATTATATGAGTGTACTTCAAAAAGTTTATGGAAAAATTGAATTAAAAGATTGTACGAGTGCAGCCTTATAACACAAAAGTCACAGGTTCAGATCCCCATACTGGCCAGATACAAAAAAAGAAAAGGGAAGATAATACAAATCCTTCCACAAACTTTTTGAAGACCCCTTGTATGTAAAAATCAATATATATATACACCTAACTTTATGCCTATTTTAATTTGTTGGAAAAAATAAGCCTGTTATATCATATAGCCATGTTATTCTAATTTAATAATACATTTTTAAAACAAAAATGCAGAGCATTAAGTACTAAGGTGGAATTTTGGAGAAAAAAGAAATAGTTTACAACCAGTGAATGAAATGAAAAACAAGATGAATTTAATACATTTGAATATTTAGGTTTGATAATCATGGTCCCCCCTGGAGTGCTGTAACAATTAGAACTTATAAACTCTAAGAAGTGTTATTGAGGTACTTAGTAACTATACTATGGATAAAATACACAGGGTGCTGTATTAAAGGATAAAATGTTCTCTGCACAGGTGTAAAAACATCTCCATGCTGTATTATGAAACAGAAAACAAAGGTACCATATACTTTTGTGGTTTTCAAGTCCTTTCACATCTGTCATTTATTAACAAGTGCAGAAAGAAGTTTACATTATACTTATTATATATGGGGATAAATATTATATTTCTAAAAGGAAGCTCTTCTTTTTTTAAGGCAGCTATATATTTGGAAGAGGACAGATGACAGCCCTTGAAAGTCCACAATCCTGAATCAGTCAGTGATCTGAATCTTTGTCCCTCTCTCCCTTTAACGTAACTAGAATAAGTTGAGCCTTGATCAGTGGGTGTGTTAGAGTCCTATGGCTGCTGTAACAAATTATCACAAATTTAGTGACTTGAAACAACACAAATTTATTATCTTACAGTTTTGGAGGTCAGAAGTCTGAAACCGGTTTCACTGGTCTAAGGCAAGGTGTCAGCAGGGCTGCATTCCTTTTGGAGGATCTGTGGGAGAGTCCGTTTCCTTGCCTTTTCCAGCTTCTAGAAGTGCCTGTGTCCCCACGTCACTCCCCTCTCTGTTTCTATAAGAACATCACCTTCTCTGTCTTCTCTGACTTTCCTATATCCCTCCTATAAGGACCCTAGTGATTATATAGGTCCCACCTGGGTAATCCAAGATAATCTCTCATCTCAAGATCCTTAATTTAAACACATTTGCAAAGTCCCTTTTGCCATATAAGGTAACATTCTCAGGTTCCAGGGATAAAGATGTAGGCTCTTTGGGGGCCATTATTCTGCCTACCATAGGTGGGTAATGTTTAGTAAGCTCTAAGTAACACCTCTCCTCCCTGTCCCAGAGATGGATGACCAAAGGCTGACCTGGAAAAAAGTGTGCAATGGGAGGCAGGAGACCTACCAACTTATAAATGCAATATTTTCGCAAACATACTCTTCATTTGGCTTTTTTTTTTTTTTTTTGGCTGTTAAAAGCAGACAGTAACAGTACAAATGTGCTTCATTCACAACCCCCTATTCCCCGATCCTGACACACACAAAGAGAGGTACACACAGGCTTTATTTAGCTGGACCGCTTATTCTGGAAAGCTCTGACAAACTGAAGACTCCATGACCTGTTGCATGGTGTTTTTTACCTTTGGCCCCTGCTCTGTTCACTGGCCACTCCCTTGGGGAGCACTAGGCAATCTGATCTCCAGGGGTGGAGCTATGTTTCCCTCACCTACATGTTCATTTTTAAGTCCACTTTTTGGACCTTCCTGATCCATTTTCTTTTTTTTTTTTTTTTTTTTTTTTC
>NW_007727970.1:84589-86648 GCF_000696425.1 Galeopterus variegatus
TTTTTTTTTTTTTTTTTTTTTTTTTCCCTTTTTGTCTTTTTTACTGACCGGTAACGGGATTACAACCTGCGGTGTCGCGCCCATACCGGGGACCGGCAACGGGATTGCAACCCTCGGTGTTGCGCCCGCACCACGCTCAGCCAGTGAGCGGGAACCGGTCTCCACATTGGATCCGAACCCTCGGCAGGAGCGCGGTCACGCTCCCAAGCGGCGCACTCTCCAGTGCGCCACCGGGCCGGCCCCTGGTCCATTTTCTAACTGGTCATTTGGGCTGTTGTTGATTTTAATGTAACTGTTTTGTTTTCTGACTTTGTTTTTTCTCTTGTTTCATTTCTTTCCTCCTCTTGAGATGTATTCAGGGTGTACACTTTGTACTGAATCATTATGCCACCTATTTCTACTTTAATTTTAGTATTTGTTTTTGAAAATCTTAATTATTTCTCATTCAGTAAATGGTACAGTCATCTGTTCCCACCCATAGCTCATCCCATTCTGCAAAGAGAAGCTCTGATAACAAGTTTTAGACTACTGTTTATGATACCTTTCCGCGTAAGTGTGCACACATACAAACAACATAAAATATTTTATTAGTTTAATCACATAGACAGCAAACGTATTTCAGCCTAAAGAGTCCATAGGAAGACTTAGCTTTTTATTTTGAAATAATTACAGATTTGCAGGCAGTTGCAAAAACAGTATGGAGAGGTCCCTTGGACCCAGTTTCCCCGATGTTTGCTCCTTGTGTAACTACAGTATGTATTCTCCAGTATCACTGCCCTCCAGCCAGAGCCCACCAGGAACACACCTCTAGTTGAACAAGTTGCGTTTATTACTCACTGCAGCAAAGGAAAACACACGCCATAGGCAACCATGGAGCATCTCAGTAAGAGTGTGTTAGAAAGAACCTTTTATAGGATTTGGGCTTTGGTGGGGTGATTTGGGGGAAGTCTAAGGAAGCGGGGTTCATTCTAGACTGGATGCTGTCAGAAGGTGGAGGCTATTCCGTGATTGGGCAGCTCGAGTCTTATCTCTAGGAAGAGGAGACAAGCCCGAGGCTGAAGCTGTGATTGGTAAAAGCAGCAGCAGCCACTGATTTTAGCCGAGAGAGGGGGATGCTTGGTATTTTGTGGATGGCACTGTGACCTTGTCTGTAGACGAAATTATGAAGTGGCCTTGTTTCGTCTCACTTTATCGTGGTCTCAGAGTAGGCTTGTCTGAGGCTGGTGTCCTGTGAGATTGTTTATGTCCAAAAGGAGAGTAACGTGCTCTGCTGTGAGTGCCTGGCCAGCGGCCGATGTCAGGGGCTGCTTTTTTCCCTTGCTTTCTCACCTTCTCTGCACATGGTATGAAGCGTGTATATAGTTCTCTGCCATTTTATCATGTGCAGATTTGTGAAACCACCACTGTAGTGAGGATACAGGACTATTCCTCACCACGAAGACCCCCCAGTGCTGCCCCTTTATCATCACCCCCACCTGCCTAGCCCCCACCATCCCTAACCCCTGGCAAGCACTAGTCTGTTTTCCATCTCTATTACTTTGCCGCTTTGCTAATGCCACATCAATGGAATCATACATTCTCTGACCCTTTAACATAGCTTTCTTCACACAGTGTAATGCCTAACAATCTGTCCAAGTTGTTGTGCGTGTCCTTGGCGCATTCCTTTTATTTATTTATTTATTTATTTATTTATTTATTTATTTATTTATTTATTTATTTATTTATTTATTTATTTATTTATTTATTTATTTATTTATTTATTTATTTATTTATTTATTTATTTATTTATTTATTTATTTATTTATTTATTTATTTATTTATTTATTTATTTATTTATTTATTTATTTATTTATTTATTTATTTATTTATTTATTTATTTATTTATTTATTTATTTATTTATTTATTTATTTATTTATTTATTTATTTATTTATTTATTTATTTATTTATTTATTTATTTATTTATTTATTTATTTATTTATTTATTTATTTATTTATTTATTTATTTATTTATTTATTTATTTATTTATTTATTTATTTATTTATTTATTTATTTATTT
>NW_007727970.1:86974-96472 GCF_000696425.1 Galeopterus variegatus
GCCCTCCCTATATGGGACCCGACCCCGTGGCCTTGGTGTTATCAACCCCGCACTCTACCTAGTGAGCCACAGGCCGGCCCCCTTTTTTTTTTTTTAAAGATGACCGATAAGGGGATTTTAACCCTTGGCTTGGTGTTATCAGCACCACGTTCACCCAGTGAGCTAACCGGCCATCCTTATATAGGGATCCGAACCCATGGCCTTGGTGTTATCAGCACCACACTCTCCCGAGTGAGCCATGGACCGGCCCTAGTGCATTCCTTTTTTATGGCTGAGTAGTGCTCCATGGCATGTGTATTTTATTGTTTTCTATTGCTGCTGTAACATGTTAAAATTTAGCAGCTTAAACAACACATATTTGTTACCTTACAGTTTTGCAGGTCAGAAGTCTGACACAGGTCTTGTTGGACTAAAATCAAGGAGTTGGCAGGCTGCATTCCTTTCTGAAGGCTCTAGAAAAGTCCATTTCATTGCTCCTTTCTTGTTAGCGGAATTTGGTTCTTTGTGGTTGTAGGACTGAGGTCCCATTTCCTGGCTGGCTGCCAACTGAGGGTTGTTCCAATGTCTGGACAGAGGCTACCCACCTTCCTTGGCTTCTCCCTTTGTCACAGCCAGCAATGGCAGTTTGGGTTCCTGTCACACTTGGAACCCTTTCTTCCTCTTTCCTTATTGAATTTCTCTGACCCACTCTTTTGCCTTTCACTTCCACAGTTAAGGACTCCTGTGATTAGATTGTTCGCACTTGGATAATCCAGGCACCCATCTCAAGATTCTTCACCTTAATCATGTCTGCAGAGTCCCTTTTGCCACGTAAGGTGACACATTCACAGGTTCTGGGAGTTAGGCTGTGGACTTCTTTAGGGAGCTGTTGTTCTGCCTCGCGTATTACAGATGTACCACAGTTTGTTTAACCATTCACCAAATAAAGAACGTTTTGGTTGTTTCCGGTTTTTGGCTATTACAAATAAAGTTGCTACGAACATTCTTGTTTAAAAAATGTATATAAGTGTATTACACTCTGTTTCCTTTTGCGAGCGATTCTTTTTTACACAACCTCATATTTCTGAGATTTATTCATGTCGATCTATGTAGATCTAGGTTTCTTGAGCACCACTGTGTTCCATGTGAATAGTGCTCCACGAGTTATACCCTCTTCCTTGCCATGTAGTATTCCACAGACTGTCTGATTCATTCCCTTATTGGTGGACATTTAGGTTACTTCCAGCGAGCACCACTGTGTTCCATGTGAATAGTGCTCCACGAGTTATACCCTCTTCCTTGCCATGTAATATTCCACAGACTGTCTGATTCATTCCCTTATTGGTGGACATTTAGGTTACTTCCAGCTTTGCTACTACAAACAATGCTGCAGTAAACATCTTTGTGCAGATCTCCATGTATGCAGGATGAAGCATTTTTCTAGACTGGACATGTACGAAGGGAATTTCTGGTCCTAGGGTATGTATGTTGTTGGTTTCAGCTGCTAGTATCTAATTGTTGTCCAAACTTTTCACACCACCAGCGGTGATGAGAGTTCCATAGATCTCTGCCAATGTTTGGGATCACTGTTCTTTTTAATTTCTGGACTGTTTTTTACAAAAATTTCTGATAATTAATTTCTTTTTAATTATGGACTGGTCCGGGACCTATTCAGAAAGTGTGAAGTGTTATTTGGTAGTTGTAATTTGCATTTTCCTGGTCACCAGTGGAGACACTCATACACCCCTGCCCAGCACCTCCTCTTTCTGCACCCTTGCTGACTTCCTTCTCCTGACACGAGTGTTAGAGGTTGCTGCTTCTACTTGAATTTAGGCGTTAAAATCTGGGCAGTGCAACCCGACAACTGAAATTTGGTGTCTTGTCTGAAATTACAGGATGTTCCTCAGGCTGCCGTGTTTCCATGGGAACAAGTAACAGTCATCCTTCATGATTAGGTGGTATCCATGGCAACCAAGCCAGCAGCATTTGAATGAAACCAATTTTATTTTATTTTATTTATTTTTTGCGAACACATGAAGGTTAAAATGTATTTCTCTGGCTGTGGCTTCCAAGAATAGGAAGACAGCCTGGTCTTCCTGGTAAAATGGAAACTCTTCCAACCTCTTGGTGGAGAGGGGATTCAGGATCAGTTGGTCTCATGGCCTAATTTTGCAGACTGGGTATCTGGGAGGTCATGTAGAGGTCACCCAATGAGTCTGAGCTGAGGAAGGACTCCTGGACCAAGCTCCAAGGTCTAGGGGAGCCTCTTAAGAGGTCGGCTGGGTGTTCTATCCCTAGGAATGCCACCTTCATGCTGTGTGATCTTAGCAGACTTACTGAACCTCTCTGGGATTCTGCCTGCACTAGTTGTGTTGATTAGACCTCTGGGATCAAGCCTCCCAATGTTTGGGGTCCGCTCCCCCAAATTAGAAAAGATGTGCTGCTAAATCAGGGGCCAAGTCTTCAGTGCGTGGGTCTAGGATGCAGGCTAACTCCCCAGAGGCAGAGTTAGGACTCAAGGAGGCAGTTCTCTGCCCTCTTTTCCTGTGTAAAATAGAAAATAGAGGTGTTTGCATGTGTGCGTGTGTGCGTGTGTGCGTGTGGGGGTGGGGGTGGGGGTGGGGAATGGAGATGGGTGTTGCTGTTACTCCGTAACTCACTGGACTGATGGTAGATAAACAGAAGCTCAGAGATGGAAAGGGACTGGCCTGGAGCACTCAGCAGAGTCAGGTTAAATCCAGTCTCCTACAGTCAGCTTGGGCCCCTCCCCCCCCCATGCTCCAGGCCTCTGTCTTCTCTGAGGCCCTAAGTGTGGGTTTGGGGGGCACTTAAGGGGCTCTCAGCGTATACTCACTCTTGCTTCCCACCTGGAGGGCTATTAGAGGAAGCCACTTTTACCTCTTGGAACTTCAATTTTCTCATCCAGAAAATAGAGCTTATTGTAGTTGTCCAGATTGTCATGTGGATGGCATTTGAAAGGGTCCAGAACATGCATTCTCAATGGGAGCAATATTACCTCCAAGAAATTGGTTCTCGGGTGGGGGGAGAAAAAAATGTTACCCTTTTTCTATATAAAGCCCAATATACATACAGCACATAAAAGATGCCATATATCTGTAGTATTAAAATTTTATGGTGGGGGGTAAACTAGGAAAAAGTTGTCTAAAAAGACTCCTTAGGGGTAGTGATAATGGAAAAAAGGTTGAGAAACACTGGATCAGAACCCAGAGACCCATGTGGTTATTATTATTAACTCTGTGTTTAGAGCTTGCTGCAGGCAGTTGGCTCCTTGGGGGAGCTGCGTGGGGTGTCAGGTCAGGAGAGAGCCTGGCGTGGCCCAGACTCTATCCCTGATGTGACCATGGACACGACACAGCTTCTCTCAGGGCCTGGGTTTCCCATCTGCCTGGTAGATTAGTCGGGCACCTAGCGGGAAGCAGATGGCACTCAGACTAGATGATTTGAGGGGGGTTTGATAGAGGGGCTGTTTACGAAGGTGTGGGCAGGTGTGGGGCACCACAAGGAGTAGTGCAGGACCCCAGAGCTGTGACAGCCAGGGCTGATCCCCTGAGGCCCTAGGGAGGAAGGAGGGCCCAGGAGACAGGGTCATGTGATAGTGGCTGGGACCTTCCATGGAGGGAGGCAAGCAGCCCAGGTGATTCTCCTCTGTCCCTTCAATTGAGGGCCCAGCAGCTTGGCTGATGTATCTGTGCAGGTCAGTGCCCTGGAACAGAAGGCAGGGCGGAAAAGCATGGAGAATAGAACTGGGCCAAATGGAAGATACCTTGGGAGGTACCATGGATCCCCTGCAGTTTGCTTTGGAGCACGGGGCCCTGCCCTGGGCGTGGACTGGGAGGCTGAAGGAGTCAGGGAGGAGAGGGCCACCTGCTGCAGGAGGGGAGAGGACTCCTGCCCTGTCCTGCCTGCAGCCTCACACCTGCTGATGCAGAGGGGATGCAGCCAGGCCTTCTGAATTGAAGTTGAAGGCTACTTCAGGAACACCTGAGAGGGTCCTTGCTAGGGACATGTTGAGTTGGGGGATAATGGACAAGTTCCTTTCCCTTGAGTCTCAGCTTCGTCATCTGTAAAATGGGAAGTTGAACGAAGCAACCTCCGAGAGCCTCCTGGGTTCTCAGGAGGCAGGATTCTGGGCAGGTCCTGGGGATCATTGGTCTTGATCTCAGGAGAGGCAGCCTCTCTGAGGTCCTTGTGTCCTACCAGGTGGCTCCATGTGCCTCTTGCCCACCTGCCCAGGAAGGGGTGGTGAAGCTGTAGCTAGGTGAGTAGGGGTGTGTGTGTGTGTGCGTGTGCGTGTGCGTGTGCATGTGTGTGTGTGTGACTTACAAGAGGGAGGGTAGTTCCTAAGAGGCTTTCACGGTGCTCTGGAGGTTCCAGCTCCTCTTGTCCTGGTGATCCCTGTCTTGTCCCCAGAGCCCTGTTGGGGAAGCCTTGACTCTGCCAGCAGGCTTCCATGACTGCAGTAGGCCTCCCATATTTGTTGGTTGTATTGACGGATGAATGGTTGATCGGACCTTGACCAAGCACTGCTGGGTGCCTGGCTCAGGGTGGGAGCGGGAAACAGAGACGGCCCATCCTCGTGCCACGAGGAACTCACAGTGCTTCGGGGACAGGAAGAAAACTTGCAAGCCTTCAAGGCTGACTTATGGGGGTTGGGGTGAATCATTCCACCTAAAGTGATCAGGGGACCCCTCAGAGGAGGGGGCACCACCCCAGAGCTTGAAGGACAACTGAATTTCCAATTCTAGGAGGAGGGGCCAGCATCTAAAGGTGCAGAGGTGGGACATTTCCTGCACCATGGCGGGTACAGCGCAAGCCTTCAAGGCTGACTTATGGGGGTTGGGGTGAATCATTCCACCTAAAGTGATCAGGGCACCCCTCAGAGGAGGGGGCACCACCCCAGAGCTTGAAGGACAACTGAGTTTCCAATTCTAGGAGGAGGGGCCAGCATCTAAAGGTGCAGAGGTGGGACATTTCCTGCACCATGGCGGGTACAGCGAAGCCGGTTGGTAAGAGAAGAAGCCAGAGAGGGTGCCTGATAGAATGGCCATGGGTGCCAGGCTGTGGGGTTCATTCTCTCTCAGGGCACTGAGGGGATTACAGGCAGCTGCCTCAGGGTCCTCACTGCACCTGGCACTGCCTAGCTCCCACCTCTGCCCTTTGCCCTTTCTTTGGAGAGGTGGCTGGACCTGGGGGTCTGCCTCCGGCTAAGGTTTGCATCCTAAGATCAAGCCTTGAGCGCCTACTCCATGTTAGTTCTTGGCTGGGCGTTAGGACCAGGGGGCTCAGCACTGCAGGAGCCATGGACTTGGGGTCAAGACACACCTGGGCACTCATTCCTAGCCTGCCGTTCACTAGCCCTGTGACCATGGGCGTGACTGCCCTGAACCTATGTTTCTGCTGTGGTGAAACGGAGCTACCAGAGCCCACATGGCTGAGTGCAGTGCCTTGCACATGGGTAGGACCCAGGGGTTTTGGGCAGACAGCCCCCCAGGTGGAGGGGATGTGCCCTGTCGCACAGCACAAGAGGGTACTAGGGGTGGGTGGGAAGGTGAAAAGAGATTGGGGAGCGTGGGAAGAGATTTCCTAGGGAAACCTCCAGAAAGAGGTGGCTCTCGAGTGTGACCAGAACAATGGTAGAGGAGGGATGAAGAAGTTCTTGAGTAGGGAGCACCCAAGAGAAGCAGCAAGGTCCTTATGAGATGGACATCACTGGGCTGAGGAGGAGCCATCTGGAAAGGAAGCTTTTCTGGAAGAGGTGGCCCAGGGTTGGGTAGTCTGGGGCTGGTACCAACCCCTGTCCAGGCCTGCTCAGTGGTCAGCTGGGCCTGCACCAGTCCCAGGATGGCTTTGCCTGCTTGGCCATTGGCCGGGGCTCAGGACTGGAGCCTGTCCTTGTTGGATGAGGGGCTCAGCTCTGTCCTTCCACACTTCCATGGACCCCTGTCCAGTGCAGCTGTATGGAGAGAATGGACTGGAAAGTGCAGACAGTGTGCCCAGTGGCTTGCTCTGCCTTCTGGAAAGCCACGTCCAGTGAGCACCCGAGTCATCTGTCCTGTGTGTGTGCACATTGTCCCACCTCCGCGTGTCCCTGGGCAGTCCATGTTGGAGCATATGCATATGTTTGTCTGGGTGTGCACCTCTCACTCCACACCCCTGTGTGTTCACGCATACAGGGAAACCTCCACCCTGTCCTTTTCTTCCTTGTGAGTCAACTGGTCTTTCCCAAGCGCCCCCATGCACTAGGCTCCATGCAGGGCACTGGGGAAATGGAGATGCAGCCGGATTCCGTGTGGGCGTTAGGAGTTCCGCACACACACACATACACTCTCTCTCTCTATGTGCAGATGAGAGCATTGATAGGAGAGACTTGGGTCTAGCTGTTGCCGTAGGAGCCAGAAGGGGGCCAAGAGCTGGAGGTGAAGGGCCTCACCAAGGGTCTCCTCCAGGGCCTGCAGGATGGGTCAGGCTGAGTGGAGGAGACCGAGAAGGGAGTCCTCTGTGGGCAGGGGGCTACAGCCAGAGCAATGGAAAAGAGGTACCAGTGCTAGCTGTGGTGTGGGGCCAGTGGCAGCCAGGTTGGACTGACTTGGCAGGTTTGAAATAGGCGTACCCAGGCCATGGCTAAAAGCTTTCAATGAGCTGTCACCATGTAAATCAGAATAGTTCATATTTTAAAAAACCCAGATTTCCAGCTTCTCTTGAACTGTGGGAAGCTGTGGCCGCACTGGCTCCCTCATGGCCTTGTGGCAATTACCAGCTGGAGCTGAGCAGTGGCCGCTTCCTTGATTCTGTTACCTGCTTGGTCTCTGGAGAAGAATGTCTGAAGTGGAAGCCAGAGATCACAGCTTCTCGTGTTTGTAGGAACTTGGGAGGTCATCCAGGCTCCCACCCAGGGCTGCGTCCCAGGAGAGGGCGCGGTTATCTGTGCATATACCTCCAGTGACAGGGAGCTCACGGCATTACAAGATGTATGGGCTTGGAGTGCAGACTTTGGGGGACATTTTTTTTCTCTTTTTAAAAAAATCATGGTAAAATATGTATAACATAAAATTTGCCATATTAACCATTTTTAAGTGTACGATTCAGTGGCATTAAGTATATCTGCAGAATTGCGCGACCATCACCACTATCCATGTCTAAAACCTTTTCATCACCCTTGCAGAAACTCTCTGCCATTAAGCAGTAACTTCCCGTTCCCCTCTCCCACCAGCCCCAGTAACCTTACGTCTACCTCCTGTCTCTGTGCATTTGCCTTTTCTAGATTTCTCATATAAGTGGAATCATACAGTATTTGTCCTTTTTGCTCAGCATATTTCCAGGTTCATTCACATTGTAGCATGCATCAGAACTTCATTCCTTTTTGGGGCAGAATGATGCTCCATTGCGTGTATATATCATTTATCCATAGACAGAGCGTGCCTACTTCTCTGGGCCTCTGCTGCCTGGCACAGCACTGTGTTTATCTATTCCTCTGTCGATGGACACTTGGGTTGTTTCTACTATTTGGCTGTCCTGAATAACACTGCTTTGAACATTTGCCTACAACTATTAATCTGAGTCCCTGTTTTCAGTTATTTTGGGTATATACCTAGGATTGGAATTGCTAAGTCATGTAGTAATTCTATCTTTAATTTGGGGGAGAACTGCCAAACTTTTTGATAGAGACTGCATCATCTTATGGGGACCAGTTTGTCTGTTGTCCTGGCCTGGATGGGAGTAGTAGGAAGGCCTGACTGGGTGGTCTTGATTGTTTCTCCTCAACCTCTCTCTCTCCCTCCGTTGGCAGAGTCGCCCCAAGAAAGGCCGGGCTCCCGGCGCAGCCTGCCCGGCATTCTCTCAGAGAAGAGCCCCAGCATGGAGCCCTCGGCTGCTACACCGTTCCGGGTCACGGTAACTATCTCTGCGTCACCCCCGCCGCCACTGCCACCACCATCACCACCTCGCCCGGGGTGCTGCTCTGTGGTCCCGNTTGTCTGTTGTCCTGGCCTGGATGGGAGTAGTAGGAAGGCCTGACTGGGTGGTCTTGATTGTTTCTCCTCAACCTCTCTCTCTCCCTCCGTTGGCAGAGTCGCCCCAAGAAAGGCCGGGCTCCCGGCGCAGCCTGCCCGGCAGTCTCTCAGAGAAGAGCCCCAGCATGGAGCCCTCGGCTGCTACACCGTTCCGGGTCACGGTAACTATCTCTGCGTCACCACCGCCGCCACTGCCACCACCATCACCACCTCGCCCGGGGTGCTGCTCTGTGGTCCCGCGGTCCCCCTTCCTGGAGCCTCATGGACCGGGAGAGCCTCCAGCCTCCCTTGCCCTAGGTATCCGATCCCTTGGCTGCTCCCCTCTCCGTGGCTCAGCCCCACCCCTGGGAGCCACATGGGGTTTCCATCCTGCAAGCGAGGGGGCAGGTGCAGGACAGACAGCCCTGAAGACCATGGGGCCCAGAGCAGAGCTGGCCCGGGAAGGGAAGTGGCAAATAGTAGGTCAAATAAACGCACCCCACCTGTGCACACACACCATGCTTCCTTGATGCTTAAGGTGCACAAATTCTGTTTTCATATATTTTAATATCTCTCATGTCAGTCCATGGCATGTCAGAATTCAATTCTTTCTTGGTGGCACATGAAATAATGCTGTATCTTACAACTGTTGATGTCTTCGAATAGATAAAACACAGTATATATATTGTAGCTATTGAATTTAGTGGTCCTCATGCTTTTCTTTATTATTACAAACATAACTTTAGGGGAACAGAACCCAGTGACCTTTAACCTTTGACTCTCCAGGCCCCTCTGCGTTGTCCCTCTCCCTCCAACACGCACAGTTTGCGGTCCCTTTACTCCCTCATTCAGCAAGCAGTAGCATGTGTCCCTTTATCCAGTGCTGTGCCAGGCAACAGTGACCCACAGAAGATGTAGACACATTCTTTTTCCCCAGGGAGCCCAGGTCTGTAGGGGAGATGGATGTTTGATCATTAGTTCATCCATTCATTCACTCCACAGTTGTTATGGTGTGCCTGCTGTGTGCCAGGGGCTGGGGGAGGAACTGGGGCTGAGTGGCAGGAACTGGCCAAGAGAGCACAAGGTGGACAAAGCCCCTGGCCTTTGAGCTCATGTTCTCGGGTTGGTATTAAGGGCTGGAAAGGAGAAAAGCAGGCTGCTGTGATGGGGAAAACCAGGAGGGCTTCCCTGAAGTGGCATAGAGAGGAGGTGATATTTGAGCTGAGGCCCAGGTATATGAACTGAGGAGTCAGCTTTCTGGTGAGCAGTGGAAAGAAGGTTCTGAGAGGAGGGAATAGAGAGTGTACAGGCCTGGCTGTCACCGTACAGCATGATTCAGCGGCTCCAGGGAAGCTGGAGCTTCTTTGTGACTGACTGTTCTCAGTGGGTTGGGAAAGGTGTCCCATGGGAGCTGCCTTTTGAGCTAGGTCTCAGAGGGTCAGTAGAAATTGGCTAGCAGGGACAGTGAGAGAGGGAGTTCCAGGTAGAGGAAACAGCAGTTGCAAAGGTA
>NW_007727970.1:97384-98406 GCF_000696425.1 Galeopterus variegatus
CAGACCCCATCAGCATCACTTTTTCTGCCATTTCCCTTTCTTTTGCTGGTGTGATAGGTGTATCATCACAGCTTGAAGTTGCTGTAATTTGCAGCTCTTTAATTGCCAGCTAGGCTTGGCATTTTTCCTATAGTGGTGTCTTCACTCTATTTCCTGGGATGGAAACCAGAGTCAGAGCCACCCTGAGAATCTTGAGCTGCCCAGGACTCAGCTCATAGTCCTGCATGCCCGATTATGGTCTGTAGGATGGAGAGCATGTCCATGGGGGTCGTTGTACCCACTCCTTATGGCAACTCTGGGGGGGCACTATTAGCATCCCCATTTCACAAATGAGGAGACTGAGGTTCAGAGAGGTGAAGTTGTTTACCTAGTGTCACACAGCTCCTGAGTGACAGAGCCAGGCCTGGATGCCAGGACTATTGGACATTTATTTAAATTTTGTGCCCTTCTCTGGGCACTGTGGTCCTTTTTCAGTGTGAAGCAGTTAAGGAAAAGGGTGTGAGTCCAGATTCTATTCTGGGCTGGGTGCTCAGAGCCTGGGGGACTGGAGAGCTCAGAGGAAGGGATCTGGGTTCAAATCCTGACTCTGCCTAGACCTGAGTGACCTTGTCAGTCACTCAGGCTCTCTGAGCCTTGTGTCCTCGTCAGTAAAAGGTGGAATGACAGCCCTTGCTTGAAGGACTAGGGTGGAGGCTACCTATAGAGATGCCTACCCAGGTCTGACCCATGGTGGGTACTTAATAGATGGAATCCACCATTATCATCCAAATTGTGTTTCCCTTTTTGGCTCCAGAGCAGTAAAGATCTGGAGAGGGCAGGAATAGAGGGCAGAGGACAGGGTGTTTGGCAAAGGGCAGAGGTGAGCCTGGCCTGGGCCTTGGGGACAGACCTGCACACAGACCCCATGCAGAGCCTGAAGCACACTCTCTCCACACCTGCAGCCCGAGCATGCACTTGCTCTCTCATGCACTCTCACAAGCCACCTGCTCATGCAGTCAGCTGACTAATGCTCTGTGTAGACC
>NW_007727970.1:98825-114262 GCF_000696425.1 Galeopterus variegatus
CAGCCACCCCACAGGGTACTGGGGGCCCAGTGCTAGCCCCACCTTCACCTCGTGAAGACTGCGTGACCCTGGGAGAGCCTCAGTTTCCCTTTCCATGAAATCCAGGGATGGACTTTGTAAGGCAGCATACAGTTTGGGCATACAGTAGGTGCTTAAATGTCCTGGGCATTAGAGTCAACTGTCCTGGGTTTGAGGCCCTGCACAGCCTCATACCAGTTTTGTGACTTGGGAAGGATTTGGAACCTGTCTGTCCATCTGGTCCAACTTTCTCCCACCTACTGATAAGAGTTAGGGGGCGGAGGAGTGGTTTTCCAGGGCCACACAGGGCTGGGAGGCTGCTGTGTGCCCTGGGAGCTGTGGGGGGCACTGGGATGAGGAGAGAAGGGGACTGGGAGTAGGTGACCAGAGTGGCCTCCTGCTCATCCCTATCCATCAGCTCTGAGGCTCCTGAGATTTATTTATTTTTTATTTTATTTTTTTAAAAAGATGACTGGCAGGCCAAGCCCGTGGTGCACTCAGGAGAGTGTGACGCTGGGAGTGCAGCGACGCTCCCGCCGCGGGTTTGGATTCTATATAGGAATGGCCGGTGTGCTCACTGGCTGAATTTTTATTTTTTTAAAAAGATGACTGGCAGGCCAAGCCCGTGGTGCACTCAGGAGAGTGTGACACTGGGAGTGCAGCGACGCTCCTGCCGCGGGTTTGGATTCTATATAGGAATGGCCGGTGCGCTCACTGGCTGAACGTGGTGTGGGCGACACCACACCAAGGGTTGCGATCCCCTTACCGGTCATGAAAAAAGACCAAAAAAAAAAGATTGGTAAGGGGATCTTAGCCATGGCGACACCACACCAAGGGTTGCGATCCCCTTACCGGTCATGAAAAAAGACCAAAAAAAAAAAAGATGACTGGTAAGGGGATCTTAGCCATTGACTTGGTGTTGTCAGCACCACACTCTCCCAAGTGAGCAAACCGGCCATCCCTATATAGGGATCCGAACCCGTGGCCTTGGTGTTATCAGCACCACACTCTCCCGAGTGAGCCATGGGCCAGCACCAGGCTCCTGAGATTTGAACCTAGGTCTGTCTTCTCTGTACCAGTAGCACTTCCTGGAAAGGAGTGAGGGAAGGAAGACAGGCAGCCAGCTGGTGCCCTCAGTATGCACAGACTGTTGGTTGGTCAGGCTGGGCCCAGCGGCTCTGCATGTGCCCACCCCACTTCCCAAGGCCCTGCGGCCCTTAGCAGCAGTGGAGTACTGACTTCTCTCACCCGCCACCTCATGTTAGAGGAGTCGTGGTTTGATTTGGGGCATAAGGAGATGGTGCCTGTTACTGGTTTGCCCCTGAGTCCCTCAGCCTGTTGCCTTCCCCAGACTCAACCCTCCCTGTGGTGGGCTGGGTCCTCCCCCCCTGTCCCCCACCCCATCCTCTCCCATCGATCTTGAGGAGAGCAGGCAGGGTCGGGATGTGGGAGGTGGCAGAGGCTCTCAGAAACTTGACAGCCAATTGATTCCTCCTTGGGAAGTTGAAAGTGGAGAGTTGTGTTTGAAGGTTTAGCTGAAATTAGGTCTCAGGGCTATTTTTTGCGAGATGTGGAAGAAGTGTCAGGGAGGGGAAGGCCCAGGGGGCTGGCAGAAGCTGCAGATAGACTCAGTACCACCTGATTGCAGATGCTTCTAGAAACGGGTCTTTGGTTCCTTTCAACAACTTACCTTCACCAGGTGGTTGGTCGTGTGCACCTTATGTGGTCCTGATGCTGTGACAGAAGTGTGCCTGCAGTGCTGTGGGAACCCAGGACAAGGGGCAGTTACTTCTGGCTGGGCGGGGCAGGGAAGAATTCCTAGAGGAGGGGCCTTTGGGGCTGGGCTTTAAGGGATGTGTAGGAGTCTGTCAGGTATAAATGGAGAAGAGTATTTCATTAGAGGGGGATCTAACATTAGAAGGGGAAAAGAGAATTGCTGTCATTTTGGTCTGTGTCTGCCTTTTGCAGGGAGAGGCTCCCTTTTCTGCAGAGGGAATGTGGGGAGGTGGGAATATTGTCATAGACAACCCAGATGCAGGAGCTCTCCCGGGTGGCCAGGCTGGGGCAAGGATGGTCTTCGGGGAACGAGTGTGGGGTCAGGGGGTACTGAAGCCTCCTGAATCCTAGGCCAGGCCAGAGTCCAAGGCCTGGGACTCAAGCAGGACCACAGGCTGCCCCCCACCTCCATTAATAAATAGGAAGGGAGTTTTATTAGCTCCATTTTACAGATTAGTAAACCAAGGCTCAGGGGGAAGACACTGGCCCAAGGTCGGACAGCTGGCGAGTGGCCGAGGTGAGTGTCAAGTTCTGGTCTGCATGTCCTACCGTGGGTGTGAACTAACTCACTTCCCTTCTTCCATCTCAGCCTTCCTCTTTTCTTTCTTTCAATACATTTTTAATCAGCACCAACTATGTGTCAGGGCCTGTGTTGGGCACTGAGCATACAAATAGGATTAAACACAGTTGCTATCTGCAGAATTAGAGAGTGGTCAGCTCGGGCTTGATGATGTAATTTCCAGGCAGGCAAAGGGGAAAGGACATTCCAGGCAGCCAGGACAGCTCCTGCAAAGGCCAGGAGAAAGAGCATGAGCAAATGATAACAGGAACTGAGAGCAATTTGAGACTGAAGTGTGAGAAAGTGGCTGGAGTGTGAGGGACAGGAAACCCATGGCAGCAAACAAAGCAAAGGGATCCGAGGCTGTATTAACAGGGATATGGGGTCCCTAGAGAGTGAGGTGAGGCAGGCCGTAGTAGGCCAGAGCAGACCTGGGGTGCAGTGTGTCCTTCAGAGCAGCATACTTGACCAGGCTGGGAGAGTCCAGAGCTCCTTTAGTGGACAGAGACCAGGACTGGGATGGGGGATATGGGATGAGGGTGGGGTGGGGGGACAAGGAAACTGCTTTACTCAAGTCCATCCCTGCCCCTCAACATCTGTACTTAGAATGCCCTTGTGGGGGTCCTTGAGGGCAGGGGGTAGAGGGAAGAACCTATTTCATGGAGCCCTGGAATCTCCTGCCTCATCCTGGGAAGTTCCAGTGTGGTTCAGGCAGTGTACGTGGGTAGGATGGAGAGTAAAGGGACAAGGACTGCCTCCACACCCTCCTCTTTCTGCCCTGGGTCTTCCAGAGGAACCCCTAGGCCACCCTGCAAGTTCCATTTCCCCAGCCCTGCAGTTGAGCCTGCTGGGCAGCAAGAAATCAGATAAACTGGTTCTCACTAGGATGTAAATGGCTGACTCCCCAGTCTCTGTGTTACAGGTGCCTCCTATCACAAAAGGAGCCTCTTTCTCCCCATCCATAGATGAGCACAGGAACCCCTCCCCCACAGGGCAGCTGTGGGGGCACAGTGCCAGGCACAAGGGAGGTATTCAACAAGTGTTCATGCCTGTCTCCCTTTCTTTGGGGTGGGGGGCTCAGCTCACCTCCACCCCACACTTTCCCCAGAGCCCAGGTAACTGGACAGACCCCTCCCTTCTTTACCCCTCACCTGCTACCCCAAAGCAACATTGCCCTTGACAGATCTTCTAGGACTTAGCCCTGGCACCCAGAGGTGGAGAGGGGTTGGGGTCAGGAGTGCCCAGGGGACCAGAGACCAAGTTCCCAGGTGGGAGTACAGACAGAGGGAGATGGGGGTGTCTGCGCAGGGCTGTTTCCTGCCAGTTGGGGGCAGCAGAGGGCAGCGAGTGGACGCCCGGGTGTCTATTCCCAGCAAGAGTTGAAGTCCCAGGGGTTTGTAGGCTGGGGCTAAACAAGCTGCAGGGCTCACCGCTGAGTGGTGGGAACAGCTCTGATCAGGGAGCACCTATTGAGAGCTGGACCTGGCTTGGGTAGCTGGCCTGACTGGGCCTGGGTTGACAAGAGAGCTAGGGACCTCTGAAAGGGAACCCTTAGGGACACTGGAGGGAGTAAAGTCTGGGGCCAAGACAGCCATCCGTCGGGAGGAGGGGCACAGGGTAAGGAGGGGCAGTGTGCGGACTGCCGGGCAGTGCTGCTGCCCTGTGGTCAATAGCCTGGGGCCAGTAGACACCACTTCTTTGGGAGGGAGCAGGGCAGGCCTTCTGGGAGAGGTGGGATGGAGGTCAGAGTTTGGGCTCAAAGTCCCTCTGACCCACGTTGGAATTCCAGCTTGACCACCTCTTTGCTGTCTGTACAATGGAGGATCATAAAGCCTGATTTGCACAGTCCCCTGGGTCAGGCCCTGTGCTGAGCAATCTCCAGGTATTATCTCATTTAGTACTTAGAACCCAAGAGGCAGATGACACAAATTCCACTTTTTGAAGGTGACAGAATTGAGGCAGATGGAGAGTGAAGAGCTTGCTGATGATCGCTCAGCTCGTGAGCCTAGATGTTGAAGTTTGCATGGAGCCTGGCCCATAGCACACCACCCTGTCTTTGTTAGCCAGTGTTTTTATTCACTCCATCCTACAAATAAGGAAGCTGAGGCCCGGACAAGGGAGGTGCGTTGTCCTAGGTCACATAGCCAGTATGGGACAGAGCCTCCCCATCTCCCTGCTTTATCTTGTCCTGTCCCTGTTCCCAGCAAGCCTTGGCCCTGTGGGTCAGAAAATTCTGTGCAGGGCAGATGCCACGGGGGTAGGAGAGGAATGCTCCCCTCTTTCTACCCTGCCCTGTGGTCCTGCAGGCCCTCCCCTATCCTGGAGGGCCCAGAAGACTGGGTGTGGGGACAAGACTCAGATGCCTTCCTTTCCCCACCTCCTCATGCTATGAAAATGAAGCGATCAATGGCATTTGGGTTGGATTGCAGGCATAATTATATCTGAGTTCTCGGGTGGGAATTGTTGTTTCCAAAGCCAGGAGGGCCTCTGTGGAGGTGGCAGCAGTGACATCTGTTTCCGACACAAGGCTCTGCATTGGGATGAGTAACTTCTCCTGAGGAATTGCTTAAAGAATGTCTAAAACGAGCAGGGATTGTTACTCCCCTGCTCCAGCGCCTTAGATGGCTCCCAGGGGGTTGGGGAGGATCCCGTTCCCCAGCCTGGAATTCAGGGCCCCCCAGGCCTGCCCCAGCCTCCATACCCTTGGACAGGCCGGTCCTTCTGCCCACAGTTCATCTCCATTTCTATGCTTTGAGACTCTTTTTGCCATCTGAGGCTCCATCCTTCCTCTGTGAACCCCTCGCCACTGGTAGGCCTCCCCTCCCCAGGCTTCACAACACCCTGCCTGCACCTCCTCTTTCACAGACGCTGTGACTTAATGATCTACCACATGTCTGTCTCGCCCACCAGACGGTGGTGACCTTCTCAAGGGCAGGGACTGCTTCTAATTTGTCTGGTCCCTTGGCATTGGGGCAAGGCCTCACCTATGGCAGGTGTCTGGAGGGGCTTGTGGAATGAAGGTGTGTAAGAGAGAGACAGAGGAAGTGAATGAATGAACTGGAGTGAGTGCAGGTGAACAGTGATCTCTCACTTCTGAGAGCCCCGCACTGTGTGTCTGAGGCCGCAGTTGCCACCTGCCTCGGGAGGAGAGGCCAGAACAAGTCATCCAGCCCACTACAGAGCTTGGCAAGGACACCAGCCCTTGCCTTGAAATCGACCTTGACTCCACCCCATGGGCTCCCATGAGCCTTCAGAGGCCAGGACTCCCAGGTGAAGCTGGCTTGCAGGTGATAAATCACCCAGGAGGAGAAACAGCCTATAAAATCCTCTCCCCAAACGGCGCATTTTGTATCCTGTAGTGAAAAGGGCTTTTAAAAGCACTGCTCACTCAGGTGGATTTATGGGGCTGCTTTCCTCCTCTCCCTCCCACTGGTGTTTACCCATCCTCAGGCCTGGAGTTCGTTGGTGACTCTTGGTCCAGGGAGGAACAGGATAGCTCCTGCCTTGCTGCCTTGGGGCTACTCCAGGCCAAGTGGGTGCCTGGGAGGGCAGGGCCATCTGACCCAACAGAAGCTCCCTATGGTCCAACACAAGCCTGAAGCTCCATCATTAGCACCCTTCCTTTGAGCAAGGTGTTGTCCCCAAGGTCCCTCCCATTTGTTGTCACCTGCATATGGGTCACCAGGGAGACATGCCCAAGCTGGGGAGGATTTAGAGGTAGACCCATTCCCTAATGGTACAGATGGGGAAACTGAGTCACAGAGAGGCTAAAGTATTTGCTCAGCACCTCATAGTCCTGTAATGGAATCATATAGGAGCTTTGGCTTTGGAGCAGACCACCTGGGTTGAACCCAGCTCTGCTGCTACCTTGCTGTGCAGCCCTGTGCAATTCGCTTGCCCTTTCTGAGCTTTTGTTCTGTCTGCATACTGGGTTGTGAGGATTAAACAAGATAAGTCATGCAAAAGCTCTAATACAGTGCCTGAAGCTAGACAGGGCTTAATAAATACATCTGACTTTCATTAGTGTGTTGGAGTAGCACATCTTATTAGTAGCAGAGCTGGGTTTTGACCCCAGAGTTCCTGACTCCAAGTGTGGGTTTCCTGCCACTCTGACAGGTAGCCTCTGCTGAGTGCATTCGCTCCCACAGGATGCACAGAGAGCACAGGACAGGGAAGTTTGGATGGGGAACAAGCACTGAAGTCAGTGAGTCACCCTGGGAAGACTGGCCTGGTGCCAGGACCTCAATGATAAGGCCTGGAGGGTTGCAGAGAGTAGAGACCCTGTTGCAGGGGTGAGGCTCTCTGGTGGAGTCAGCCTCCCTGCAGCCACGTGGCTCTCGGTGTCCAACTCCCCACCCTAAGGCCAAGGCTGGTGGAGAGCTTAAAGAGCTGATGAGGTGTTTGTGGCCATCCAGACCTCTGGGACAGGCTTATTATGCTAAAGCAAGTGTCACTGGAGGATTTATGGGACAATGAGTCACTCCCTGGCTGCTCTGGGCTGTCACATCCCTGGCTGAGACCTCAGGAATGCACATCTGATTTCTCTTCACTGATGCCTGCTCAGTCCTGGGCACTGGCAGATACCAGGAAGGCTGATGTCCTCATCTCTCCCCCACCTCCCCCTACTTCCTCATCCAGACTGGGCTCCCTCTCCTTCCTTCTCTGGACTCTCAGGGTTCACCCTTAGGTTCACCTTTACCTGGTGTTTTCTGCACTGGGGAGGGGGTTATGAGCCCAGGCTCAGATAGTGGTGTGTGACATGGAGGCCAGAGGAACCTGTGGCAACTCCAGGTGCTTCCCAGGCCGGTGTACTATCTCCGCGCACCTGCTTTTGCTGTGAGTCTGCCTGGAATTCCTTTATGTGGCTTCCCGGTCCCAGCTAACTTCAGCAAGCTCACTACAGTCTCACCTTCAATGATTCTATAATGCCCTCAAAAGCTACCTCCTCTGGCAAGCCTACCCAGATTGCTCCCAAGTGTAATCCTTTAAAAAACCTCCCAGAGCACTTTCTTTGCCTTTCCTTCTTTCTTTCTCTTTTTGTATCATAAATATTTGTTAATTTATTCAGGAAATATTGGTGGGATACCTGCCAGGTGTCTGGCACTGGGCACCAAGACTGCTTGTGCCCTCTGCTCTGGGAGCTGTACAGTCCAGTGTGGGTGGGATGCTTTAAACAAATACATGTACAATTACAGCTGTGATAAATCTGCAAGGAGACCTGGACTTCGGGGGAGGCTGCTGAGAAGACTGTGAGGAGAGACCTGAAGGGTGTGCAGGGTCCATCGGGCAGAGGGGACTTCTTTCCAGGCAGTGGGAACAGCTTGTGCCCTTCTGGCTGACGGCTGGGCTGGTCTCCATGGTTATAGGGAGCAGTAAAAACCATGAAAGTGAAAGGGATAGTGATAGTAATGATAGCAGTTACTATTTATAGTATGCCGGGAAACGGGCTAAGTCCTTTACATGCGTGATCTCATGGAATCATCACAACAACCTGTGAGGTCATTACTGTCGTCCCCATTTTATAGAAGAAGAAACAGGCACTGAGGCCTCATAGATTAAGTGGTGGGACTCTCTGCTGTCCTGTCTCTTCAGGGGGAAGGATAAAAGATATTTGCCTTTTGGGCCGGCCCGGTGGCGCACTGGAGAGTGCGCCGCTTGGGAGTGCGGCGGCGCTCCCGCCGAGGGTTCGGATCCCATGTGGAGACCGGTTCCCGCTCACTGGCTGAGCATGGTGCGGGCGCAACACCGAGGGTTGCGATCCCGTTGCCGGTCCCCGGTATGGGCGCGACACCGAGGGTTGCGATCCCATTACCGGTCAGTAAAAAAGACAAAAAGGAAAAAAAAAAAAGATATTTGCCTTTTACCTGGGGATTACTAGAGATTGATGTGCCCTTAGGCCCTAAAGAGGTGTGTCAAACGGCGGAATTTCAGGTGTGATCATGGGCAGAAGGAGAAATGTTTGGAGCAGGGATATCCAGCTCTTTCCAAGCCATAAGCCTCTGAAAGCCACACGTCCAGGCCGTGAGAGAAGCAAGCAGGTTGTCCTCAGAGCCTACCTCAAAGCTGAGGAGTAGGGGGTATGATTTTGGCAGCAGCATAGAGGTGTTTGCTCTCCTTGGACCAAGACCTGGGCTCCCAGCTCTCTGAGTTTCCTGGGCCACTAGCCCTTCCTGCTCTCGTCATGAATGTGAGCACATGTGGGCTGGTGTGTTTGGCCCGTGTGTCAGGGTAATTCTGTGGGTGTCTGATAATAGCTGAGTAAGTGTGTATATTTGTAGGCTTGTTTCAGTGTATTTGTATGTTATTTTGTGTGTCTCATATGATTGTGGATGTGTGTGCTGATCAATGTGCACGTGTTTGTGTGCATTTATCTGTATGTGTGGTGGTGTTGGGGAGACTTATATGCTTACACATGCATTTCTTTGTGGACATGACTGTCTCATATGATTGTGGATGTGTGTGCTGATCAATGTGCACGTGTTTGTGTGCATTTATCTCTATGTGTGGTGGTGTTGGGGAGACTTATATGCTTACACATGCATTTCTTTGTGGACATGATCTTCCTGTGGACATTCGTATGCGTGCCTGTCTTTGAACTTGTATGTGTTTCTGTCCCTGTGTATTTCTCCATGTGAACGTGTTTAGGCATGGTTATCCAGGCAGTATTTTAACACGACTGACTTTTTTCTTTTTTTTTGGTGGCTGGCCGGTACAGGGATCCAAACCCATGACCTTGGTGTTATAAAATGGCACTCTAACCAACTGAGCTAACTGGCCAGCCTAAGAGTGAACTTACAGTGTCAGGGCCTAGTCCCATTCTGGGGCTTCCCTCCGAGGCTCTCATGGCCCATGAATTGGTTTTCCTTGTATGACCCAAGTAGTCATACTACATTCTCTATGCAAGGTGGAGTGTGAAGGTCTTATCTTTAACGGAGCACTGGCATGGGATAAGAGAGGGTTCTGTGGGCATATGGTGGCCTGTGACTAGGTGGCCACCAGGAAGGTACCAACTTAATCCTGGTTTAAAATGCTTCCCCTTTTTCACCTGTCACGGTGTCTGACACTCAACTATTAGTGAGTTATTCTCCAATTGGGACTTTCTTTGATGGTGCATACCTCTATGGGAGGAGGCCAGGGAAGCCTGGCAGCTTGCTGAGGGGTAGAGCCCCAGGAACAAGGAAGGAGGGCAGGAGGAATAGCACTGCTGAAGGACTTGGGCAAAGCCAGAGAATTCCCTGGTACTGTTAGTGCCAAGCCTGGGCAAGCCCAGGCAGCCTGGTCCCAGCAGCTGCTCTAACTTTAAGGATTCATCAAACATCAGTGCTGGAAAGGAGCTTGGTGATCACCCAACCCAGCCCCTCATGTTACAAATGGCAAGACATAGAAGCCTGGAAAGAGGAAATGCAGGGAGCCTGGAGGTTCTTGTTATGTGTGATGCTGAAGTTGTAAAGAGCACTGGGCCAGGAGCAAGGGCGCTGAAGTTCTATGGTCCTGCCAGTGCCCTTCTCGGTGACCCAGGGCCAGTCCTGCTGCCATGTGGGCCCAGATGCCTCATCTTTACCATGTGGGTATTGGCCTGGCTGCCCTTGTGGGCCTTCCAGCTCTCACCCTCTGACCCTGGGAGCAGGACCCCCACCGTCCTCAGCCTCTTTCTGGTGTCCTCCCAGCCTGCCCAGGTGTGAGATCTGCCTGCTGGCCTGTTGCCCAGCATATCTCATTGCCTGTGACTGACAGAGGTGGTGGTATCTGGATGAGATCTTTCCCTCCTTTCCCTGTTTATCTAATTGTGCTTTTGGCATTTGGGCAAAGCCCTAGAAAGATACTGAAAGACACATCTGTCAAAACAGCCTCCCTCTCGTGGGCTAGCTGGTTAGAGAGTGGTATTATAAAGCCAAGTTCAAGAGTTCAGATCCCCTTACTGTCCAGCTGCCAAAAAAAAAAAAAGAAAGCCTCCTTCCTTGAAGGCTTTCTGTTTGGGTGTGGGCCTTAGAAACTGCCATGGGAGGAGCTAAGCCTGGGACAAGGGAGGGTCCAGAGGTTTTGCTTCTGTCCAGGGTGGGCAGCTGAGGGCTTGATGGGAGACAGCAGTCTGTCAGGCCCACCCACCCCTCTGCAGTGACCCAGGGTCAGTGTGTTAGAAGGGGAGAAGTGGAGGAGGCTGGCTGGGATGGAGGATACAGAGCCCTTAACAGCACCTACTGTGTGCCAGGCTTTGTGCTGCATGTGCAGGTGCAGAACAGCTACTCAGAGAACACTGGTGATGTGGGGATCCTGGATGCCCAGGTGGTGCTGCTGGAATGCAAACCCATGGTCCCCTAGGCACTGGCTCCTGGGCTGGGAGTGAGGCACACATGAGGACAGGACTGGGCAAGGCTTCCCCCTCCCTGAGCTCCCAGGTCCTCACCTGTGGGCCCTCTGGGTGATAGCCCTGCACTCAGAGAGAGAGTGTACCTTTCTTTCATCCCTCCTATCTGGCCTTTGGTCTCTGAGTACAGTGCCTGGGGCTAAGTGTAAGGGTGATGATTGGAGCTGTCAGTTCCATATATGGGGCAGGGGGAGCCCCGTCCTGCCCACCCCAGGGGCCAGCTCTCCTGGTTATTGTCCCAGCTCTACCACCTAAGACAGCTCTGCCACTTTCAGCAAGTGGCTTAACCTGGAAACTTGAAACATTCTGAATTCTGAAGCCCAAATCCTCCAAGAGTTCCCCATAAGAGGCATTGGGCCCCGCTAGGCCTCCCCTTCTAGGATGGGAGGTATTCAGTGAGTTACCATGTCCACAGCGACTTTGCAGAACAGCCTGATAACTGGTAATTTATCATCATCGTCGTCGTCACTTGGAATTGATTGAAATGGGTGAATGAGGAAATCATGTGTCTAGAATTCTGAGAGGCCTTCTGAGAAAGTCTCTAAGAACCTCCTGGAGAAGGAGTGGGTTGTAAGCCAGATGTCAGGATAGTGGTGCTGTGGCTAGAACTGGGGTCGGAGAGCTGCTGAAGGACTCAGGTCCTCCCAGCCAGAGATGCACAGGCCTCTGTCCTCCACTTAGGACTGCTCTGTGCTTTGGTCAGTGAAATGGATGGAAGCCCAGGGGGCCTGCGATCAGCTGGGAGGGAGGGTGTCTGAAGAGACTGTGGGCCATCTACAGAGAGGGTCAGAGGCTGCTCAGCTGTCCATACCCAGCCATTGAGGAATGGGCTGGGGGTGGTGGCACCAGACAGCAGCCTTGTGCAAAAGCCCCGGGGCCCTAGTTGACCTCAGTGCAGTGGCACCGCTGCCTGACAAGTACACGGGAACATGGGCTGTATTTAATAGAAGCTGAGGGCCCCATCTGGGGCGGGAGCAGTCTGGGTCCCCATGGGCAGTGCAGGCTGCTCGTTGAGCTTTAGACATCAGTCCTTGCTCCAGTGAATGAAAGCTGAGGCCTCCACCTGAGCAGCCCTGCCTGCCCCATGCCCTTTGTACATCGGGAGTCCCTGTTAGGTTGCTTTAGAAAAAAGTGCTTGTTTAAATGAGTTAGTCCAAAACTACCAAACTAGATGAAATTCTGTGGCTCGAGGATCATTTTGCAAGCATGTTCACTCATGTCCCTGTCCCCACTGCCAGATAGATGGCTTCCAGGCTCCTCAGAGAGCCCAGAAAGACTCCTGCCCATGATGGTCAGGCACCTCTCGGAGCCTAAAGAGCTGGTTGTGCTAGATAAACAGCAGTAATAATAATTATAGTAAAGCTACAGTTGTGTAGTTGCTTAATATTGACTATTTCACTGGTGATTTCTGCCTATTTAATCCTGTCCACCATCCCATAAGGTAGATATCACCATTAGTCCATTTTACAGATAGGAAAGAGAGGAATAGTATTTGTCCACAGCTTGTCTGAATCAGATTTGAACCAAATGATGTGAGAGAGCTTGAGCTGCTCCCGTAGTCCAGGGTGTGTCCTGGAGAAGGTGGGATAAAGTCAGGCCCTGGGGGGTGGTTAAGGGGGCCAGAGTCTGTTGGAGGGCAAAGGAGTGACTGTAGAAACCATGTGTAACTCACAGACAAGCTGGACCCAACATACGTTACTGCAAACTGAACATTTTTAACACTCCTGTACATTTATGCGGGAATTCGGTGGGAGACCAGCATTTGGCTTTTGTTGAGTACTTATTGTGTGCACCTGATTCATTTCACAGAGGGGTGTGGGCCTTGCCTGTCATCTCAGCAAGGGGTCTGCGGAGCTGCCTGCCTCCAGCTTAGTTCGCAGACACTGGGCTGTCAGCAGGCTCCACTGCAGTCCCCGAAAGGGAGCATCAAGAACCCTGTTTTAATGACAGAAGGACATGATTTGCCCACTGCCCCTCAGTTAAAAGTTGACCTGGGTCTAGAATAAGACTTTCACACCTGAAGACCCGCCAGTCCCCCTTCCCAAGTTTGGGGCTGCAGCTGCCTCCAGAATTCAAGTCCCAGGAACTGCCCATGAAGGGACAGGAAGAAAGCTTGTCTACCTTCACCCAGGGCTGGGTGACAGTAAGCAAGCTGTGAGGCTGGGCAGAGCAGGGGACTGGAATCTGTGGTTCTTGATTAACCTTGCTTTGTGAACTTGGGGAAGTCCCTTCCCCTCTCTGGGCCTCAGTCACCCTCTATAATGCTGCCTTTTATTTTTGAGTCCCCTTCCAGCTATGGCTTTCCAGGATGAAAAGGTGTGTTTGTTAAGCCTGTCATATGCAGTCCCCTGAGCTGGGTCCTCTGGGGACACAAGGTGTCTAGGGTAGATGTGTGGTATGGTGAGGGGTCAATGGGGGCCTTCTCCATTCCCCTGAAGAATCACCCTCTCCAGGATCTGAGCTCCCCAACCTCTTGAAAATCTATGCACTTCCCACCCCATAGTGTTCCTGGCTGTCTTGGTCACTGTGTTTAGCACATAATGGCTCTCTTTAAGGTGAATGAGTGAATATTACAGAAAGCATTAGGAGTCCCCAAGGTCACTGTCAACTTGGATGGGATGGAGGTATCGAGCAGAGTAGGCTCCAGGAGGAGGCTGCTTGTCAGAGGAGCATTGAATGTAGCTGTGGGGGAGGAGTGGGGAAGAGGAAGTACACATGCCCACCCTACCTCCAAGAGGGGAGAGAGAGGACTTTTTTTTTTTTCTTTTTTCCTGATTGGCTGCCATCGGGATGTGAACTCAGGACCTTGGTGTTTAACACTGTGCTCTAACCAAGTGAGCTAACTGGCCAGCCCAAGAACTTCGTTTTTTAAACTCATAAATAGGATTGAGCTGTAAATATTGCTACAGAATGAGCTACTTAAATTGTGAAACCTGCTTCGTGGTTCTTTTTACCACAAGAGTGTAAAAACTGTGAAATTTTCATCAGTGTAGAAAATAAAAACCAAGAAAAAGTACAAGCCCATTGGGGAGGACTTGCTTGACAACACCTGTGAAAGAAGAACTCCTCCAAGTTAGCCAGGTGCATCCTCCACCCCCCCCACCCCCCCATATCTGGCAAGCAGCCGAGGCTGGGAGAGCCCAGAGCTTACACAGTGATGCGGGTCTCTGCCTATATGCTGTGTCACCTGTAGAGCCTAGTGCTCCCGGTCTGACACCATTTGTGGTCCCTCTGCATTTGGCTTTGCCTCATCTATGGGCCACCCCACTGGAGAAGGGTCCCTCCAGCAGCCACTACTACTCAAGATACATTTGCTGAGCGGCAGCTGATTAGAATACCTTGATGCATGATTCCAGGCTGCAGAGGTGAGAGTCATCTGGACACCACTGCCTGGGAAGGCTTTCTGGATGAGGTGGCCTTTCAGCTGGGCCTTGAGGGATGTGCAGAATCCTGATGGGTGGCCAGGGATAGGTCTCCTATGGACTCTCCAATGGAGAGACTGAGGGGAAGGAAGAAATAGAGGAAGAAAAACAGGAAAGGGGAAAGAAGATGGGCAGAAGATGGGGGTCCTGTGGAAAAGCTCTGACATTAGGTGGGCCTGGAAGCTGTGTGTCCTTGGGTGAGTCACTTTACCTCTCTGAGCAAGGTCTCTTCATTTGTAGAAAGATATGTTACTCTGTCATGTTCTGTTTGTGTGGGTGACGTGAAATGACTTGTACAGTGTTTGACCTCATCATGTCTAGGGTATTGGGACCACAGAGATGTATAGATACAGCACAGGGCATGGCCTATGGCAAATGTCCACCCCTCCCCCCGGGCACAGAGAGGGCTTCCAAGCCTACCCTTTATTTTGTGATGAATGAAATATGGTCTTCAGGTTATGTACATTAACTTCAAAATAAATTAATATCGCATTTGCCTCTGTTGTTTTATCACCTGGAATTTAGGCTGCGGTGCTTGAGTCTCCAGAACCCCTCTCAGACAACTTCTCCTCCCTTAGGGAGTCCCCCGTCCCCACCAGTTTTCCTCTCCCGAAAGCTGCCTGTAGTTCAAAGCCCAGCAGGACCCAGGCGGTGGTCCCCTGAGACCCACATCTATCCCATCACCTGCATGTATTGAACACTTGTCTCTTCCAGTAGACCAGGAGCTCTTGGAATGGGGGTGGTGGGGGATTAAGCTCTGTTCTCAGTCCAGTGCAGCATGGTAGATGGATGAATGGCCGGAATATGGGGTGCCTCAAATCAAGCATTCAATGGGGATACTCAGCAAATCCTTTAGCCCCTTGGGTCCCTCCCTGAGCTGGGCGCCAGGGATCCTGGCCCCAAGGTGGTTGTCCCTGCTGGGGTACAACTGTTCCGGGCGGGTGCTCCATTCTGTCAGCCAGCGACTGCCGCCTGCGGAAGGAAGGACGCCCAGGTGAAGGGTCTACGTGTCCGGGGTACCACCAGGAGCTGGCCGGCCCCCCAGTGGACACACACCCGCTCTCAGAGCTTTAGTTTCCCCATCTGTACAGTCGAGGCTGAGAGCACTGACCTCGCGGGCGGGGGACGTCGCTTTGTCAATCCCGGAAGGGGTGGGGGGCGTGGATTCCTCCAGTCGAGTTGGGGGGTGTGACCTCTCTCCGGGAGGACTGGCTGCGAGGCCCCCCGGGGTCCCCGCCCCTCCGCAGCCCCGCCCCCAATCGCCGCGAGCCCGGGGGCTCGGGCGGCTTCGGCCGCG